>NC_048233.1:1369506-1511712 GCF_002007445.2 Ailuropoda melanoleuca | reverse complement strand
AAAAAAAAAAAAAATTTAAAAAAAAAAAAAAAAAAGAAATGAGAGCAAGCCAAGACCCGAGGCCATGCTGAGGCCAAGGCCGAGACCCTTCACTGTGGCTTTCCCATGTGACAGAATAAGGAGGAAGGGTGTTCTCAGCAGAGGTGGGGGGATGGGGTGAGAGCCTGGAAACACAGTCACTGAGAAGTGTGTGTCCTTGGATTGCCCCAATTCCCCAAGAAGATGTGAGGACTCGAGAGCTGAGAGTATGACCTAAAGGTGTCCAAAGGGCTAAGAGGGGAGCAGGTGGAAGTAGTGAGTGAAGTTACACAGCACCCAGCAGCCTCAGGAGCCAGCTAGTCTGTGCACTACTGACTGGCTGTCTTTCTGTCCTGATTACTCAAGGTGATCTGTGCTTTTCTGGAGCAAAGAGGACTTTGCAACTAGAGTTTTCTGTTTTGATTTTGTGGGGTATTTTTCTTCACTCGCAGTTATAAAGCCATAAATACATTTCCCCAAGTCAAGAAAGAACAACTGACTCTTGTGTAGTGCTTATTTCATGCTAAGTACTGTTCTGAGTACTTGATTTGTATTAAGACTCCTTCAGTCTTCAGAATGGTTCTGTGAGGTAGGTAGCATTATTATCCCCATTCTGCAGAGGAAGAAACTGAGGTTAAGGACCTTGCCCAAAGACCTACAGTTAATAAGTGCTGGCCATTATTGGCACACATGCTTCTGACTCCAAAAGCCTCACCTCTTTTCTCTTTATTAATCTGGTAATCATTTGTTATTTATCACATGGAATTCGTTTTGGAAATAATTCGTACAAATATACACAAAGGAACTGTGTCGTCGTCCCAAAGGGAAAAAGTAGCTGGCTCAAGTCCTTTATTTTCCCATATCTGTGTGGGGTACCTGCCTGACAGCTGGCAGTTTCCACTTCTTATTTGGTATTGTCGTTTATTGACATATACGTCATCCTTCTTCCTAAGGCTGGAAACGCATTGAGGCCAGAGTCCATGTGGAATTCATTTTTATATTTACTATAGGATTTACGCCAATACCTAAAACATAGTAGGTCCAAAGTAAATATGAAATAATTTCTCAAGTTGAATGGATGTATTTGATAACCAATTCTAAAGTCATCCGTTTCTGAAAATAGTGAAAAGGAGGCCATTTAAACATGTGACTCATAGGACAGGGTTACACTTGAACGGTGCTTTTATGATTTTCAAAACCTTTCTGCAGTTTATCTCATTTTGTCCCCTTGCCAGCCCTGTAGAGGTGGTGGGGCACACATTATTTTCCCAGTTTAATTAGGAGAAAACCAATGTTAGTGTCAACAAGTGATCTACCCAAGTTCACAAACAGGGTTCTTTTGTTTTTGTTCTTTATTTTGTTTTTAAAATCAGAGCAGAATGAGAACCATCATCTCCGGATTTCCTGTTTTGTGAGTAACATGTACCTACTGAGGACAAAGCTTGAACACAGGACCTAACGATACTCATTAGACATGAACAAGAAGGTGTTTTGATTCCTGTCTTTCTGGCAAATTGCAAATAATTTAGTATAGTGCTACTCTAAATGTGCAGCCCAGCTGGTAGACCACTTACCAGTTACCAATCCATGGTGAGATCACAAGCTTATGGCAGAATGTAAATCAACTGTATCTATAAGTACTGCTTAGTTTACCTGATTTTTTTCTCCTTTTTAAACTTTTTCTTTGAAATAATCTTAGGCTTACATCAAAGTTGAAAAATAGCACAGAAAATGTGCATAGATCCTTCACCCAGCTTCCTCTTATGTTTATATCTTTCATAATGATTAAAATGTAGAAATTGACATTGGTACAATACTTTCAATTAAACCTCAGACTTCCTTTGATTTCACCAGTTTTTCCACCCATGCTTTTTTTTTTTTTTTCTGGTCCAGGATCGAGTATAGCGTCCCACATGGTGTTTAGTCAACAAGTCTCCTTAGTGTCCCCCAACAACATGGGCTTGTCCCTCGGTCTTGCCTTATTTTTCCATGACTTTGACACCTTTGTTGAAGAGCACAGGTCAGTTGTCTTGGACAACGCCTCTTAATTTGGGTTTGTCTCTTTCCTCATGATTAGATTGAGGTAATTAATGCAGTTTGCCTCCTGAATACATGCATCACTTCTGAATAACACAGAAGGAATGTGCCCTCCACATTCTATCATAACAGGGGCAAAAGGTGTTAGAATGTGTTTTCACTAGTGCCACTGACCTTCATCGCTTGGTGAAGGTGGTGTCTTGAGCTTTTCCACGGTAAAGCTGTTATTTCCCCATTTCTAATTAATTAATATCCTGGGGGAGATATTTTGAGACTATGCAAATATTCTTTTGCTTCTCAAACTTTTGCTTGTAATTTTAGCATACATCACAGATCTTGCCTGCAACATTTATTACTGTGGTGTTTATCTAATTTTTCTATTGTCTTCTTTCCCTCTACATCTATTAATTGCCATTCTTCTACTAGGAAGAGCTATCCCTTCTTCCCCGTTTCTTTCTTTATTCAATTATTAATTTATATCACTGTCATGTTTATTTTATTCTATGGGCTATAATCTAATATTACTCTTATTTATTTTGTTGTTCAGATTGTTCTAGCTTTGGCCATTGGGAGCTCTTCCGGGTCAGCTCCTATAGCCTTCAACACGCCCTCAGCCCTCAAGCATTTTCTTGCTTTTGGATTATAAGATGCTCCAGAATCATCTTGGATATTTTTCGGCCTCAGCCCTGGAATCAAACTCTTCTCTAAGGATCCCTGGTTTCTTTTATTGGAGAATGATATTTAAAAACCAAGATTTGGGCACTAGGTGTGTTTATTGCTATCAACTTTTTTTATATCAATATTTCCTTGATGAAGGGAGCTTCACATTTTGAAAGTGAGTCAACTAGCTCCTTATCTTATCATGAGCCAGTAAACAATTTGTGACCCTACCACTCTGAGTCTCAGTGGTCTTAAAGATCTGTCACCATGGACATGTCGCCCATTTGGTGGTAGTTTTAAATTCCATGGAAGAAATCATGAATCAGTGTTATTCCTTCACTCATGCATGAAGCAAGTATGTGTTGAGCACACAGTATGTGTCAGGCCTTGTGGTAGGTGCTGGGCTTACAATGTGAGTGAAGTTCTCCTGAGGAGCTTATAATACAGTGTCTAGGAGATGGTACTCCTTTTTTTGGTCACTGCATATTATGAGAGCTCATTTAAGATTATTCAGCATTCTAAAACCTAGGGGATTCAGCCTCGGGGATTTTTAATTTTGATTTTGGATCCAGAAATTGTTAGAATATGAACAGGCTATTCCCTAGCACAGTGTCACTTGGTATCATTAAAAACTTTTGCCCATGACTTGATTCTGACATATGGATTTTTGACTCTGTTAGGCCTTAAACAAGGAGGCTGGAGATACATACACTGACTTGAAAAGACTTTTGGTGTCTAACTGCTCATTCTATTCATTTTGTGAAAGAGTCTGCTGGCAGGAAGGAGTAAAGGCTTGCTGCAAGAAGAGGGCTCCATCTTCAGTGCTTCCCTCTCCCATGGGGCTGGGAGATGGGTTAGGATTACTCCTCTACTAGCTGGCCTCAGACCCCAAAGGGATCCCTTCAGCAAAAGTGTGTTTTCAAAGACTCTGTTACTTGACTTTAATCTACACCACCTGCACATCAAGTTGGATCTGGGTGCACATGGAAGGAGATTAGCAGTGATGTCACTTAAGGTCACTTGGATGTGCATTATCTAGACTCCCATCTCCTGTACTTCCCATCTGGTTTAATACAATCTGGCATTATTTCAGTGTTTCCGACTTTGGCTTATTATTAGTATTTCCTTTAACTTTTTGAGCATGCATGGACTAAGAATCCCTTTCACAGCTTGGAAAGGTGTCTCTGGCAAAGAGGCTTCTTTCTGTTGGTAGGGCAATACAATCCTATCAAACAAGCCAATTGTCTGGAAGCATCTGTTGGTCCTTTTTAGTTTTGGAAAAGATGGGAATGCTGAAAACAGATGCTAAGGCTTGTTCTCTGTACATTGGTCCTTTCTGGCATCCACGAAATTATGATTATTTTGTGTGGCTGAAAACGTGTGTTCTTGGCATGCAAAATATATACACAATGGCTGACTTATTACCTGTTCTTGGGAGGAAGGCAATAGTGATGCTGTGGTTAAGTTGATCGTCATGCACTCTGGTTAGAAATGGGAGGACAATAGGATCAATGGTGTTTGCCTTGAAAAGTAGCAGAAATCTGGGAATCCATTTGCCAGATGTGTCAAAGATGGGCAACTGGGTGTGCGCTTCTCATCTAGGGTAGCTGATTCTCCAACCTTGAGCTTGGTAGATGACCAGTGGCTGGATTATGGATATGAATCTTTAGTGGTTATCTCAGTGTTTGTGTTGGTACTTTTCACAGAAATTTTGTTTGTGTGTGCCTGTGTGTTTCTGTATTTTAATACATGAAATCCAGTTTGGAGAACAACTTTGTGTGCACCATCCTGCTTATAATACAGTGGTCTGCCCTTGAGAATTTTAAGTGAGCTGACCTACATAGCTTAACTATTTCAATTAGAAGTCACAGAGAGTGTGGATTGGCGAGAAGTGGAGGGTGGGGAGGGAAAAATCCCTCCCAGAAGCTTTAGTTCAGGCAAGGCAGTAGAAGAGAGAAGAGATTCTGGGTGGGAATCATAACTGAGATGCATGCTTTGACACTCTGCTATGGCTGAAGTCCTTGTGAAGGTGGCTTCTTGGTATCCCTTGCCATGGATCTGGATGGGGTCTTTATGGGATTGAGGCAGGCTAACTCTCTTCTGGGGAAGAATTAGGACAGTGTTATTCCTTAATTTTCCAAACATCCACTCTTCCATTGTCAGCTGTCTCTACACTTGATCCTCCGAAGGGGTGGTGTTCTCCCCATCTATCCAAGCGTTTCAGTGTGGAGAGGAAATGCTGTTTATGGTACAGGGTAGCCACTCTTGCATTCTTATTCTCCAGTTCTTCCCTCCTGCTCAGAATTCTGACTCCACAGAAATTACTAATTAACTCAGTTGCTCTATAATGACAAGCTAACATCTGGAGCTACCAAGTCAGGAAAGCCATTCGGCCTGGATCCAGCATGGATTTTCTCCCCTTCTCACCCAGCTCAGCAGCTGGGCACTGCACCAACCCCGACACTGTGGGATGAAGATGCCAAGGGCTGGAGCAACTCAGGGCTAATTGTTTCACCCAGAAAATCATGGGTTAGACATTTTTAAATTGCTGTCTTATTATTTTTGTTTTGTTTTGTTTTTGACCTAGAGCTTTTATGTTTTATTTTTTTTAATTTTTAAAACATTTTTATTTCTTTTTTTTTTGTAATTTTGAAGAGTTTTTTTGTTTTGGGATTTTGTTTTGTTTTGTTTTTTGGGGGATTGTTTTTGGGGTTTGGGGTTTTTTAAATAGGAGATGAGGAGATTGTACAGTCATTGGAGGGGCAAACTCTCCTACATACTGCCTGTGTACTACACCTACTAGATGGGGGTGATGGGGGTTAAATTAGGGCTGTGACCAGGTAAAGTGTAGTACTCTTCATATTATATCTGTATGACTACTCAAGAATAGGGGGCAAACAGGGCTATGTCAAATGGGGGTAGAGAGGGGACAAAGATATGAACGAGTAACAAAGAATTGTCTTTGTTAGGCTGGATGGAGGCAGTTAGCACAGGAGATGTAGAAACCACTTCTAGTCTCCATTCTTCAGTTCCGGCTCGCGGACATCCTACCATCTATCTGCTTGCCTTATGTAGAGCTCATTATGGGACTGGCACTCTTCTAAGTGCTACGCGTAATTAACTCATTCAGTGTCCACAGGACCTGATAGCTAGGTACTACTGTTATCCTGTTTTATAGGTGAGAACTCTTGAGACATTGAGAAGGTATTAAATTTGTTCACAACATTTGCTTCTGGAGCTAAGATTGGAGATCAGGTATTTTGTCCTAAGGGTCCAACCTGCTATACCAAAGGCATACTGTCAGTCATATGGGTTCCATCCTATCCCAGCCCCCAGGATTTTCAGAGAAGAATCCATAGTTCTCCTTGTGTCAGTGTGGCTCAGGCTCAAACTCGAATTTGCATGTGAATCCTCTGGGGATCTTGGAAAAATTAGATTCTGATTCAGTAGGTCTGGGGAGTGGCCTTAGAGTTTCAACTCCAACAAGCTCCCAGCTGATGTCAATGTGGCTAATTCATGGTCCACACATCAAGTAGCAAAGCGTTAGTAAACTGTCCTCTGGTTTTTACTGTCAGATTGCGCTTAACTGGCTGTTGAAGGAACCCTTTCATTTAAATATCGGGCTCTTTCAGCAAGAGAGTAATACCAATATGAATTTAATGAGCGATCTATTAGAAAAGGAAAGAACGATAGCAGTAGGGAGTAATCAATTTCTGTTTAAAAAACTAATTTTCCTAGGACTCTAGTAGAAAATGGAAAGATTATGTCCCCCTTTCCCGTGTATTAGCCAAGGGTCTTTCTTTTGCTTTTGGGCTAACCTCAGTACTTCTGGGCTAGTTTCAGTCCTAATTTTTTTCTGAGTCACCATTACATACAGTTCTCCCAGCCACACCCCAGCAATGTACAGGGGATCCAGACGCAAAGTTAGATTCCATCACAGAGGCGGAGTCACCATGGTAACCACATCCTTTGAGTCTTGAGTGTACCCAGCAACCTGAGCAGGAGCTAATAGTTGAAACAAACCAAGTTGTTCTCCGGAGAGATGGAGGGAGTGGTGCCCTGCCTACACTAGGCTGCTGTCTCTTCACCCTTGCAACTAGAGGCTTCTACTTGGCTCTGAAGAGTCTAGACTCTCAGAACCTCCTCCCCTGCCCGGAATCTTGAAGTTAGCCTCTGGGGTGTTTTCTGATCCTAACTGCCCAACAACATGAGAATAGTGCAGTGCCTTGGGATTCTCTTGTTCTTCTGGTTTGAGTTTTGGTGGATAACCACATCTGAGTCCTCCTGTGTTAATGTGTCACTATTTTGGTTTATCTGCTTACTGGTGGTGTGGGCATATGGCAAATCCAGTAGTGAACGGGCCAGGGCAGACCAGACCCCACCTCACAGGGAATCTTAATTCCAGTGTGTGGAATCAGTGAAAGTGTGGCTTGCTAGATCAGGTTTTCATTTTATATGTTAAGGCAAAAAGCTACTTTCTATAATTTGGAACAGTCTCCTCTTCCTCTCTTCCCTTTCTGCCTCTCTCCATGGCCTCCATTGCTTAAGGGATGATGGTGTGGGTTCACTTTGTCCATCTCATTTGGATGACATCATCAGAGAAGCACTCTGTACCTCTCCATTGAGACCCATGAGATGACCTAATGTTTGATGGAGCTGAGAAAAAGAAACCAAAATGACCCAATGGAACATAAATGCTGATTTCAGTTATTATTGTTTGATGGAATTAACTCAGTTGCATTAGCTTGGCCACATGACTTCTTGAAAGGCACCTTTCAGATATAGAAACACTTTAGAGCGTTGTGTTGAGTATCTAAGAAGACATTGAGCACTCAATTCCCAGTGGCCAATGGTTGACCTCTTTTGAGACATTTCCAATGGAAAAGGAAAGACGGGTCTTCCTGCCTCCGGTGGAACCTCATTTTAAATGATGTGGCTTTATGAAGATGTGACCTAAGGAAGAACTGGTACAAACAATGCTTTTAATCTCACTCACCTTATTTTTCATTTTTATATCTAAGCTTCAAGAAACCAGTGTTAGCTAACAGCACTGTTTTTACTGCTAAGCAAAACTTTAGGAAGAGGCATCCTTTGATAGAACATTAATTAACGGATTTGCTGTCCGTCTAAATTAAAACCTACACTGCTTCCCTTTGCCCTCCCAAGCTCTCCTCTTATACTCCAGAACATTTTAAGTACTATAAAAGTGACAGTGATTGGTTTTAATATTGGAAACCTAAATTAATAAATGCAGTTTTGACTGCTGCTACTGTCCATGTGTTCTTTTATGTAGGTTTATTTAAAAGCCAAACAATACTGCTGCTTCCAGAGACTCAGTCTTCATTATCAAAGCCGACAGAATCAGGTTTGGGACCAAGGCACATGAAACTGCCAAACTATTATGCAGAAGAAGCATTTCTTTTTGAAGTAACCAGTATAGATAGTAAGCATGATCTATAGATAAACCAAGAAGTATTTCCTGGGGAAAGAGTAACCAAGTAATTAGTTGATTTTGACATGATCTTCCTATAGAGATAGTGGCACTGGAGCAATGATACACTTTTACTGAATTTAGGAAGAATTAGAGCAGTTCTTGCCTTGAATCTGATATCTGTCAGACCCAGAAGTCTCTCATAATACATCTCTGGCTGGTGAAGGGTGGTGAAGGGTGAACGGTTTGGGAAATGAAGAAGTATAGTATCAATTGCACTAAAATCGCTTTGCATCTAAGAGAAAACTTGGAGGGGGATCAGTCAGTCTGACTCCCTTGTGAGTAAGAATCAACAGGTAACTCAGTGGGGACCAGGAAGGGTCGAGTTAATGTGGAATGGGCTTAAATGGATCCACGAAGTGCACTGGAGAGGAAGGGGTTGGCTGTTCTCAGAGAGGGGAGGGGATCTGGATTACTTCGTCCTTTGGGCGGAAGGTCAGTGTGACCAAAGGGAGTCTTTGAAGAGGTGCTTCCCATCTTTCTCTTTGAGAAGCAGAATAAGAGGATTGTACTTGCAGGAAGTAGAGAAGAAGAGGTGAAGTTAGATTTCCCTGGCTGTGGCTGACATATGGGAATTGACGATGCAAGGAGATTCTGGAACCCCTAACCCTGGTTTTTAAGGTCAAGAGTTTTCATTTTGCCTAGCTTATCTCCTCAACTTATTAAATATCTTTGATCAAATTGCTTAACCACACTGAACCTTCATTTCCTTACCTGTAAAGTGGAGATAATGTTTCTTCCAGAACTTGTTAAGAGGATCACATGAAGTAATAATATATAGCATCAAGACTCACATCACAGCTCTTCAGATGTTACAAGTTGTTATTACAACTTCTAGTTCTGATACAGTCGCTGACTGGGGCAAGGGGAAAGTGGCCATAGAAATGGTCAAGATGGAGACATCAGAGCTGGCCCAGACATGGCAGCAGAACTCTTTGAAGGGAAGTTGCCTACAGAGCACCCTGTTTGGCTCCATCCACAGGCCGTTGACTGTCGTGTGGTGGCCAGGACAGGGTTGGGAGGTTGAGAGGACAGAAAGGGTTGGGACAACAGCACCTCCCTCAGCCCCCCGGGGCTTCCCCCCACACATTTCATCCTGGAAAGGCTGTTGGTGGAAGCCACAGCTGGGGGGACGACACAGGCATGGTGGTAGCGTCAGAATGAGTTACCACGGAGCCTATGGAGGGGTCAGAGGCTGCAGACTCTCGGCCCTTCAGCCCAATCTCTGAGGTCACAAGGGCCTCCATTCCTGCAGTTTCTCTCGCCAGCCGTGGTGGTTCAGCTGCTTTCCTGGGAAGCCCAGTTTTTAACTGGTAAGAGATTTTATTCCAATCGCCTGTTTTCATTCCCTTCTCTGTTTTTGATTGTCCTTCTCCTCTCCCACCAGCCTCCCACTCTGCCCCCCTACACACCCTGCCTGGTTTCCAATTTTAGCGGTGTTACCAGGGCAGCTTTTCAGAAAGCCTGCTTCAGTGGTTCTCGCCTGGGCCGCTTCCACGGCGGCTGTGTGCCGGGTACCATTCACCGAGGCTCAGCGACTGTGCCCCATCTGTTCCTCTGGCTGCAGCCACCAAGCATCTGCGGGGGGCGGCGAAGGCTGAAGATGCCCAGACGAGGGCCGGGGAGGACCTGCCATGTGATGACCAATGCAGCAAGGATGCCCAGCAGGAGACACCGAGCAGAGGGCCCTTGTGACCTCCAGGGGTGGGGGGGAAAGTGGAAAATAGAGAATGAGTTAAAATTAAAAGGGTTTAAAAAGTGATTTGTGAAGAATTAAACACATTTCTTGCAAACTGCTTTATTACTCATAGGAATTGTATCAATCAACAGTGAGCACTAAATTGCTGGATCAGTCAGAAAATATTGTTGCTGCCGAAGAGTCAATGCTAATTGAATCATTAGGGCATTATTACATGAAACACAGATAGCTTGCGGTGATAACTCTCTACTCCGCTTGATCAGTCGTCTTCCAAGAAGCAGCGACATTGCATCTGTACTGCCTGGTCTACTGACGGGCTCCCCTCAACTCCTGGCTTTCTCACTGGAGTTAAAGGTGGGCAGTGGTTGTGGTAATATTCCCCTATTAAGAAAAAAAAAACAGTGTAACATAGTCCCTCTTGAAGTCAGTGATAGAGAACAATTTTGACAAGTAAGAAGGTGAAGGATTTAGATTGCATTTTAGAAATCTACTGGTGGGGTCTTTGATATGTGAGGATATGTCTGCAACTTTACTGAAGTAGGCAAAATGCAAAAAAAAAAAAAATGATTGACCTGGGCTTAGAATATAAGGCAGGGCTGCAATGGGGGTGCTGGTTACAGCCTGGACACTCAGGTCTGAGCCCCCAAGCTGGCTGGAATGGCTCCCAAAGGGGCAGGACATTTTGTAAGGTCTTGGAGGCTGGTGTTAGAGCTCTGTTCACTCTCTATCCCCCAAAGACTGATATTGGCCTCTCTGCATAGAAGTACTGATGGGTATTAGTGAAGGGAAGAAGATACTTTCTTCATCCATATCTGGTTTTTAGCAAATAGTAAAGTAAGCCTCATTGGCCTCAACGTTCCCTCCTCTTCCACCCCTCTTGCAGCCATTTTTCCTTGTCCCCCACCCACACTGGCAGCCCAGAGCCCCCATCTGGGGCCCTCACCCAGGCCTCCTCTCTCACTCAGTCAGGGGCTCTTGTTCTGAAATACCACTCCCTTTGTGAGAAGGGCCTGGATTTCCACAGTGCGCATCTCGTCAGCCCACCATCTCAGTGGGTGTTTTGGCCCATGTGAAATTTCTCCCAGGGATTACATTTGCGTTTGAACAAGAGGTTACTGGGAATATATGTCCTAACCCAAATGGAATGATCCTTGAGGGGATTTCAAGGATTTCTTAAATAATGCCTGAGACAGACATAGTTCACATAGCCAGTCTTGGCTGTGTCTCTCCTAACAATAGGAGGTGATGGGGGTGAGGAGAGGAGAGGCATTTCCTTGAAGGCTCACTGCAGCCTTCTTTCTGACTCGCCTGTGGACCTAGAGGCCTAACTTCCCCCATGTGTCCAGGAGCGAAGGAACGCAGTGAGAAGGACAGCATTTGTTGCATACACAGTTCGTGGTTATACTTATGGGTAGAAATACTTGTTATACTTATGGGCAGAAATATTACAAACATTTCTCCTCTTTGCATTGCTCTTGGCCACTCTTTGGTGGAAGAAAGCCTTTATCATGCTTCCACTTTACGTAGAAATACTCGGTCATTTTCCTCGCTTGCCCCAGTAATTAGTTTTTCTGTCTCCTCCACAATGGAACTAAAAGAATGGTCATGAGGTGCCGTGAGCTATGACGGTGTGTTTCCCCCTTTTTCCAAAGGCAGAGTACTCCTCCTTCCATAAGACTATTTTGTAGTCAAGGTGACCCCTTCTGAAAAAGCTTGAAAGTAACTATGTGTGTGTGTGCCCGTGCACACACAAGCCAGGGAGCGGGCGTGCAGAAGAGAGCACTTGTGTGGGGGAATGTACGTGTGATCAATCACACAATGTGAGAAGCCTGGAAAAAATAGGTCAGAGGAATGACAAGCCCACTGTCTATGCTGTAATTCTGAGGTGCGTCCAATGTCTTAGAAGATTAATGAGTGGGGTTTGGAGTTGCTTTGTGCTTTCATGGGCTCAGCAGTGGCAGGTGGATCGTTTTTGACCCACCCTCCCCTCCCCTCTCCCTCAACAGTCCTCTGGGAGGAAATCATCAACTCTTCCATTTGTCTGTCCTCCCTTGCTCAGAAACACCTAATGGGCAGAATCGTTAACAGAAGGGTTTTGTGGCAAGTTCCCTCCCAACTTGGCTGTCTGTGCCATGAAATCAGGGATTTTTGTCTGGTTTTGTCCTCTGCTATATTCCTAGTGCCTGGAACACAATGAGTGTTCAAGACAGTTGTGTTGAATGAATGAGTTTGCAAAGCATTTCTCCTAATTTTCAGTCATGGGCACCTCCATTCTGTCTCTGCCTGAAGGTAGTATTACCATGCCCTGCCTCTTGGTCCCCTGCTGTCACCATCATCACTCCAGATCCTTCCTCCACAACGCAGCCTCATTTCTTGATCCAAACTTCTTCCCAGGCCTCTACCCGCCTCTGTCCCCCTCAACGTAGCCCCTCGTTCCAGTCAGGCTGCTTCTTCAGGGTTGCCACATGGCCACACCCTTTTCCCAGCCTGCCTCCTTACCTTCTGGGACTCTCTTTGGCCTTCAGGTCAGAGGTTGCAGACTCCCATGCCTTCCAGAGGCAGGCGAGAATCCTCTCCCTGCCCCTGGCAGAGGAGGGTTCACATTCCCACAGATGTATGCTCATCCCCGGTGTTGCAGGAAAGCAGCAATGCAAGAATTATGATAAATAGCTTCTGACACTTGGCTTCCAGGTTGGAGAAGCTGTAGGGGATGAAGGCATCCATGACACACAAGAACACAAGTTCCCTAAAGGTACAGCTACAGCAGATTATCGCTCATGAGTCCTTCTGATTCAAGACAGGTAATATGGATTTTAAGTGAAACCTAATGCTTCATAAGTGTTGGCTCAAAAAAAAATTTTTAAACAACTATGCCAGCCAAATAGAACACATCTAAAGGTCACGTTGGCCCCCTTGCCTCGGGTGTGTGACCTCTGCTCCAAAGAATCTTCTAGGTCACTGAAGCCTGACTGTATATTTCCCTTCCCAAGCACCCCTAGAACTTAGAGAAACAGCATCATGCTTTAGGAAGACCGCTGGCCAAAGGGTCTGCAGACGTACTTTGTAGTCCTGGTTCTGCTGTTGGTTTCCTCATTGTAAATGGGAGCAGTGATTTTACAAAGACAGTAAAAATAAGTGGAAAACCACTAGGTCGGCATAATGGAAAGAGAATGAGCTTCTATTTGCTTAAACTTATACACAACTGTGGTGATACAGCAGAATGATGATAAAATTCCAATTAATTTTTACCAAGGAACTGGTTAAAAGCTCCAGCCAGTGTGATGAAGAATGTGGTCTCTAGATCGCTCAGAGACGTTCCACCTACCTCTGGATCCAACCCTGCTGTTCCTTGCTAGGATTTCCTTTTCCATTTCAGGACTTCGGCCTCCTCTCTCTGAAATTAGGCAGTCACTCCAAGATTCTTTTAGCTCCAGCCTTTATTAATTACATTGGGAAGGGGCCTTTGGCTCCCCAGTATGCTTTGCAGAAGGTTAGCGGCCTGCTTTGCTCATGAGTACTAGCCTAGGAATGTGGTGTTGACTCTGGTGCTGCTCTGCCCTCAAACAGAAGCACTTGGGGCCGGAGGCTGTGTTCTTCACCAGGCAGGGTGTTTCCTGAGGGGTAATGCCAGGTGAAAACAGACCTCGCCCCCCCATCTTCAGCACGGCGGGGATGCCACCACGACGTTCCTCTGTAAACCCACCGTATAGTGAGCTCCTTCTGGAATGGCCTCTCTAGCTCAGGATTGTACCGCCAACCCCTCTGTGCTCACTGTGGCTTCGTCAGTACACATTCCCCACTCTGTTTGGGCCTTGGCGAAAGGGTGTGTGGAATCCTGGTGTGCAGGGCTCTGCAAGTATAAGGCTGGGTGGGGAGGGGGTAGGCCATGTGAGCACCTTACTCCTGAGAGCAGAGCCTTGGGCCTGCTTTTCCCTGTTGGAGGGCTCCTGTGGAGAGCCCGTGTTGAACTCCCCCACAGGAATGTGCTGGGGATTACTGGTTAATGCCGGTAAAGCACTTGGGCTATGAATGTCAAGTTTAGTGTTAATAAACAGGGGGATTAGGTTCATTTATGCACAAAGGAACTCCCTTCACAATGTGCATTGCAGGGAAGACTTTACTTTCATCAACAAAAACAAACAGTCGACTGTAAACCCAGCTTCCTGGAGCCCTAGGCCTCTATCTCGGCTCCCACCCTGACATCCCACTGGCTCTTTCTCCTTCCCTGTAAACTCTGCTGGCTGCTGAGCCGATGGCCTAATTGTTTGTGTGTTTGGTGTCTTAGAGAAGTGTTGAAAGAGAGCACACAAGGCAGACATTGCAGGGCCACGTGGAGAGGCCCGCATGCTTTGTGACACCAAGTGGAGTAGGTATTCTTCCTCAGAAGTTTGCATACTTTAAAGGAAGTGCTTCAGCTAATGGTCTTCTAGTCTTCCTACTTTTCTATACAACAAAACCCAAGCATAAGGATTTCAACAAAACTGAAGCAGAGGGATTTGCTCTGAGCTCATTCTCTCTAAGAAGCTTCTTGGATAAGTTTTACTCAGTTCAGTTCTCCTGAGAAAATCCTTTGGCACATGTGTCCTCAGCCATCCAGTGTGGAAGTTTTTGCTGATGGGATAGTAAAGGGAAGAATCCTTACAGGATCCTTGGCCAGGAATTTGCTGGGCATTTAAACCTGTCTTTGTCCGGTATGTGTCCTCCCATTTTGCAGACTAGGCGGTTGAGGCTCAGGGAGGGTGGTCTAGATGTCAGAGCTTACGCGCATCTCACTGTGTCTCCTAAAGGCAGCAGTTACCTGTTTGTTTATTTTTATTTTTATTTTGGGTTAAGTCCATTAGCACCTAGTATAAATCCATAGCCCTTTCTCTGTAATTCAAAAATCTGAAAATCTCTGAAAAATGGAAGGTTCAATCATTGTCCATTTGGCAAAAAACTTGGCCAAACTTACGAGGGGGCCAAGTGACCTCAACTGACATGAGGGTAGGTATAGCCTTTCTTTAACCTGCTTAGAGGGACTGTTCATATGATTCACAGCACCAGTGTGTTGACATGTGGGTCCTTCACCCTGCTGTGCTGTTAGGTACAGTGTAGACCCAAACGACCCTTCTGGAACCTGAAACATTCTGAATTCTGAAATGCACCTGGCCCTGCGTTTGCAGTGAGGGACTAGCCCACAGCAAGCACTGGCTGCAGCCTGTCACTCCATGAGTGGGAGACCTCAGCACAGTGACCGTCCTGTGCTATGCACCTGCAGCCAGGGGTCATAGAAGCCAGGCACCCTATCCAGAGTCTTCATTAGGCACTGCCATGTGGTGGTGAGAGGAAGGGCTGGCAAAGAAAGGAAGAGAGGGTGCCTGGTACAGATGGCGATATTCGTGGGTGACAGCTAAGGTGGAGAGTGTCCGCAGCCAGTGCTGAGGGAGGACAGAGCTGGGCTGTTCATGAGCATGGGTCCCTAAAGAGGGGACAGGCCCTGAATAGGCAAGAGGATAAGGTGAGGCTGGGGGGGGGCGGTCAGGTTCAGAAGCTGGGACACAGACCTCTAGGCCCAGGAGGGAGGGAAGCATGTGCCCAGCGGTGCAGGGCAGGAAGGGGCAGATTCCAGGGGCCTTGACTGCCCAGCAGAAAAGGACAGAGCCAGTTCTGTAGCTGTGGAAGCTAAGGCAGAATTCTGAGCCAAGAAATGATCTGCTGAATATAGTGCTTTGCTGACACTTTCTGGATGGTAGCTCCCAGAATGAGTTAGATCCTAAACCCCAGGCTTCCCTTATCCCGTAAGCCTTGTCTGTATTTGGGTAACCGCCAGCACTCACATAGCGTACTTCCTATGGAATCGGCACTGTTCATAATTCTTTAGTTACTTAACTCCCAACCTTGCTATGAGATAGATACTACCATTATCCCCATTTTGTAGATAAGGAGCCTGAAACACAGAGAAGTTAAGAGGTTAGGTTAATTGCCCCAGGTCCCATATGTTGTGAGGGTAAGGGCTGTGATGAGGACCCAGCCAGCGTGGCTCCTGCACCTGTATTTTTAATTGTTACCCTCTGCCCTAACCTATTCTTCTATATATCCCAGCAATGAAACTTTTTTAAAATCAGCGCTACATCCTGGGTATGGAGTGACCCTGTAGCTTGAATGACTTCAGTGAGCTCTCTGTTCTTGCCCTGGAGAATGTGATGGTGGTGGAAGGTGGTGCGCAAAGGCAGGTGGTGACCAAGGAGCGTTAGACAAATGTGCAGGCGGGGGCGGAACTTGATGTCCTAAAGTTTGTGACCCAATCCATAGAAAATGTAAGTTAGTATCTTCAAGGAGACCAGTTCTCTTAGGTGACAGCCTCGTGCATAGAAGCTACCTCCCGGTTTCCACCTCTCCCATCCACTCCCGGGTCACTCTTCTCCCATCTGCTCACCTACTGCTGGTGTGTCATGTGTCCTGAACAACTCTCCGAGAGATAGAGCTAAGTTCACTCAAAACTGAGGAAAGCTAAGATGATAAATTAAGAAAGACTACATCAATTTCCTTCCTTTAATCCCTTGACTCCTAAAAATCTGCAGCTTCCTTTAAATCATTCTGTTTTGTCTTTTGCAGTTTTTGCCCTGGTTATTTCAGAAATAAATCTTAGGCTTTTCTTAAAAACACACTGGCTGATGGGGGTGGCCTTTTAGAACCTTGCTTTCTTTCCATGGTCATGGCACACTTGATGAGGTTGGAATACCCTTGCACTTTCCCAGGAGGTCACTCTTGGATTCCCTGCACCCCCTCTGCCTTGTCACTGATGGAGGGTTTGCTTTTCCTGTAAGTCCGACGCTCCCTCGTCCTTGGACTCCATGTTCTGCGGGGTTTAATTAACTAAATTTGCATGTGCCAAGGTGAGATATAACCTTTGTTGGGAGAACCCTCAGGGATTTCTGGGGTGGGCGAAAGCACACCAGTGCCATTCGGTGATAGAATGTCCCGATTTAACACGGCAGAGTGACTGCGGACTTCATCCTCCTGGCGGCCACGTTGTTCCCGGGGCTGAGCTCTGGGCTTCCTCGTCCTCCCGGTGAGGGGCCAAAGTGGGATCCAATTTCTTGGTTCTTCCTCAGTTCTCTGTGGACTGTGATGGCAAGACGTTGCAAAGGGACAAAAGAATCTTTGCTGAAAAATTTTAAGTCTTTAATCGCTCATTCTTTTTTCTTCTTAAACCCCGAACTCTTGCCAAGCCTCTTTGCCCTTCCTCCATGAATCCTCTGTTGCTTCCACTTACCCTCATTTCACCTGCTGCTCCTTCTCTTTGTTCCCCAAGGGAGAGGAAGCCGACTTGAATTTTAGGAGCAAAGCAAAAAACAACGTGGGGAACGGAGAAACAGTGCTGTGGCCACTGCAGAAGGTGGACAGACGGTTGAGAACCTTTGTAGACCAGGAAAAAAACCAACTCTTCTTTCCTTGCCCATCCTCAAAAAAAAAAGATAGTTATTTCTGAAGTTGAGCTGGATTATTGAGTGCCTTTGTTTACTTGGACCTTTTTTTTTTTTAACTCAGTAATCCTGTGTGTGTGTGTGTGTGTGTGTGTGTGTGTGTGTGTGTTTCTTTTTGTTGAGGAAGAGATAACACCACCACAACTTAGCTAACCTGGGAGGGTTGCTCCTTGTAAAGCAACAAAGCAGCAGTTCTGTGCTCTGTTTATACCATATATTCTCTTAATGTCTTGGCGTCACGTGCTATAGCAAGGTACCACAGACTGGGTGCCTTAAATGACAGACATCTATTTCTTATAGTTCTGGAAGCTGGAAGTCCAAGATCAAGGTACTGGCAGGTTTGGCTGCTGGTGAGGGCTGGATCGCTGGATTGTAGAGAGTTTTCTTCTGGCGGTATGCCCACAATGGCCTTTCCTGGTGTGTGGGGGTGGGTAGAGAGAGAGAAAGCTCTGGTGTCTCTTCTACTTATAAGGTCACTAATCCCACCATGGGATTTACTCTCATGACTTCATCTAAACCTAATTCCCTTCTAGAGCCCCACCTCCAAATACCATCACATTGGGATTAGTGCTTCTACATACGAATTTCCGGGGGGGGGGGAACATTCAGTTGATAACACTTAACTTCTCCTTCCTGGCGGATGGACTCTTCTTTACAAACACAACCAGTGAACAGTGTCTCTTCCCTACTCAACTCCTGATCAGCAAAGGAGAAGAGCAGATGAGTTTGGAGGCCAGAGTTGGAATGCTGGGAATGTCCATGATGTCCTTCCAAGAAACATTCCTCTATAGCAGGGCCAAGGACCCAAGGGAACATCTCTTTCCATTATGAAGGAGCTGGGGGCCATTTCTGTGTTCCATTTTCCCATGGTTTTATTAGCAAACTGGAAGTGAGATGTTAAGCCCATGGTGCCACAGAAACTGACAGATGATGTGTTGCTAAGTGACATCCAGGACAAGTAGGAGATGATGCTGGAGAGGGGATGATGGCAACGGGGAACAAAAGCATGTCCTCCTTCCTGTCTGGAGTTAGGCAGGTGTGATGATTCCCCTGGTCCGTGCATAGATGCTCGTGCTCACCCCAAAGCCTCAATGGGTATAAACTCTTGACAAGAACAATATCAACTCCGCTTTTGAAAGTGAACCAAAGAAGGGGACAGACACGGCCTCCCAGCTATGGTGCCTCCCAGGATGGAGGTGACTGGCCTCAGTGTTGACAGCCATAGGCTCAGTTACAGCTCTGTTGTTTGCCGGCTCTGGGACCGTGAACAAATCACGTCAACTCTTGGCCTCAGTTTCTCCATCTATAACATGAGGGTCATAATAGCACGGCTCTCACAGGGCTGGTGCAAGGATCCCCTGTGGGATGTACCTGGCACAGTGCCTTGCATATAAGAGGCCCTCAGTCAACTCGGAGTGTTCTTACTACGGTCAAATGCAACTGGCATCTCTGTTGTGTTTAAGACTGATTATGCTTACGAGTACACTGAGGAGGCTCTCAGCAGAGAGGTGAGGAACACAGACTCTGGAACCAGCTTGCCTTTGTTTGAATCCCAGTTCTGTCACTTACCAGCTGTATGGCCTTGAGCAAGTTAACTGACATCTCTGGGCCTCACCCTTCTCATCTGTGAAATGAGTATGCAGTGATACATACCTTATAGGGTGATGGGACGTGAATTTATGGGAAGCAGGAGTTGGCAAACGATGGCCCACAAGCCCAAACACCACCTGTCTTTGTAAATAAGGTTTTGGTGGCACACAGCCATGCTCACTCATTCACGTATTATGTGTGGCTGCTCTTCTGCTACAACAGCAGACATGAGTAGTTGTGACAGAGCCCGTCTGGCCTACAAATCCTAAAATATTCACTGCCTGGCCCTTTACAGAAGAAGTTCACTGACCTCTGGTTTTAAGAGGTTTCTCCAGTGCCTGGCACGGAGTAAATGCTGGAAGAGTGTTAGCTGCTGTTGCTACAATCATCCCTTTATGGTTCGTGGTCACTAGACTCTCCCGTGCATCTGGTACACATAGCTTATGATCATTCCCTTCTTGTTGAGCACCTGAGGCTCAGAGCACTCAAGTGACCTGCCCCAGGTGCCACCAGGCCTGAAGTCGAGTTCAGGGCTCACTCCGGTGGGGGCTCTGAATGACGCACACCTGCTTTGCCTTCCCTGCGATTCCTCTAGGACAGGGCTGTGTCTGTCCATCCCGTTTCCATTCTTCCCCCCACGGGCCCTGACAGCGCATCCCTCAGAGCCTGGCTTCAGGGTTGCCTGCTGAATGCGTGTCTCCCGCCCCCACCTGCCCAGCTTCCAGCACTGAGCTCTCCATGTGGGACATCTTTAGCGCTGGGTTGTTCACCTCCCTGACTGCTGGAATCGGGAGGGCTTGGCTTATTACCGTGCTGGAAGCTACCAGCTTATGGAGAATCTGGGAAGAACATGGAATCTGGGAAGGCACAGCCTTCTCTGTGCCCAGACTTTTCGTCAGGACCATGGGTGTGGCTGATGATAACTCATCTCTGGGTGGTTCACTGAGTACATTTACATCCATTAACTCACTTGATCTTCGTGGCAAGGGACAAGGTGGGTGATGGTGTGTCTGTTAGTTAAGCTGAGGGAGGCTGACCCCTTACCAAAGGCCGTGTTAAATGGCTGAGTCAGACATGGAGCCCTGGTCTTCAGCTCGGTCTGGCTGTTCTCCGTCCCCCGGCCGGCCTCCTGGCTTGATCACTGTGGTGGTGCCAGCACCATACCCCCGGGCACTCATTCTACCGTCTAATGACTCGTTGTCCAATACTTCTTTGGCTGTAATGGAAATTCTATGTGCTTTAGGAGTTTGTTTTGCTCTCAGTGGAGGTGAAAAGCTGCTACCCAGAAAAATAACTAGTATGTAATATTGGGTCTTGATGGTGTCTTCTGCCTGACCAGGCTGGCTTTTCTGTCCTTGTGGGTTTGTTGGAAAAGAATCCATCCCACCCACCAAAGTGACTTCTACCATGAACTGTACTTACAACTTCCAGTGTGAAGCAGAAGGAGGGATAGTTTGTTGAGTCGGCTCAGCCCTTCTGTAGAATAGTCATGTGACTTTGGAAAGCCCTGAGTTTGACGTGTGTGCGTGTGCATCTGAGAATACTCCTTGATCATGTAATTTCTGCCTCATCGATATCTGGGGAAGGGAAAACCGTTCCTGAAACTTCTGAACAGCACAGGAAGAAATGGAGATGTTTGCGGTCATGATGAGGCTGTGGGGATGAAAGGACAAAGGGAAGTCAAGTCACCAACAGAAAATGTGGTACAATTGACATGTTTCTTAGGGGCTGCGGTGCAGCCGAGGAGTGGACAGCTGGCGGCTAGTCAGAGCAACACCTAGCTTTCAAGTGCGATGGTATGAAATGGCCCAGATGGACTGGGCCGAAACCTTCCTCAAAAGAAGCAGGTGCTATAAGGAGAGAAATCAGCCCTGCAGATTTCCAGCAGAACTTCCCAAAGCGGGGAGGCTGAGGTAGTTCAGCAGGGCCACCCGGAAGCGACCAGATGTCTTGCTGTTGACCACAGGGACCTGCCACAGCTCTTGAGTTCCCCATCACTGACCTTCCTGGCTGGGCAAAGTCCTTCAAGACACGCCGTTGCAAGCGTGACCAAACTTAGCCTCAGTCCCATGTGAATGTATATCCATAGCTTCTGGTGGGTAGGACAAGAAGTTGCTTTATAACCAAAATACTCTTTTGGTTATGTGCCTCTCTTGCACAAATAATCAGAAACAGCTGCCCTGCGGCTCTGCAGAGAATGGAATCTTCCTAGCCTCCATGAAGTGAAAACAATTCGGGAATCAGAACAGAATAAGGGCCAGGGTGAGAGGTGGGGCTTAGAGCGGACTCCTGGCACCACCTCGATTGACCCTAAATCACTTCCTTTCCCTGGCCTTTGGTTTCTGCATCTCTGAAACAGGGCTAATGAAACCTGTTTCTCACTGCAACTACACACACCATGAAAATTTATTCTCTCATCTGCGGCAGGCTGAGGCAAAGCGGCCCGCCACATAAAACAGCTTGAACCCTCGAGCATGGTGGATGGAGGTTGTTTAATGAGTGAAGCTGTGTAGCCTACTCCACGTTTGTCCTGCCATTAAAATTTTTATTGTTATTTGTGAAGTATCCACTGGAGTTCAGGAAAAGTCTGTACACCACTAAATCGAGTGAGCTCAGCTCCTGCTGCAGTTAAAATGAGTGCTGTAACCCCAATTAATAACGATTTTTTTTCCACCAGAGACGGCTGCTTGCATGAATGTATTATCTGCTGGGGAGCCCTTATGGGGCCTGCTCCCAGTGTGTAAATATTCGGTCTGCCTAAAAAAGAAAGTCCAAAAAAGGGCTGGTTTATTCAGAGTGGCCTTTGTGATCTGGCCACATTCAAGGGCCTCTTCAAATCATCAGCTCTGATATTATACATAAACATTTGGGTCTCCAGGATAATCTGGAAAGAGGATGCAAGAGGGAGGGGAGGGCAGAGTGCTGAGTGGGAGGTGCGGGGCGGGGGGCAGGACAGAGAAAACCAGAAAGCTGAGAGCTGAGGCTGGGAAGCCATGAAGCAAGGTTGAAGGCTTCTGCCATGATTCATGGCCTGTCCCGACAAACGGCCTTTCCTGTCCATCAGGAAGCAGGGACAAGAGTGACGAGCTTTGAATGTCAAGGTTGTCTCTGTAGGTGGTAGAGGCCTGCTTTGTCCAGGAGATTATTCAGTTCCACTGAGAGCGAATGCCAGATTGGATCAAGGTATTTGTATGTGGACAGCTGTTATGTTTTATATACAGACCTGGGAGTCAGGCCCCTTCTGTCTCCTCTCCAAGCTTCTACTCCGTCCCACTTATTTTTTACATCCCAAGATCTTTTTGGGTCTTCTGAGGCCTTCTGTGTCATCACTTAGAGGATGTCCCTTATCTTGTATTTCACTACTTTTTGCCCTTCCTGTACATTCAAACTAACTTGCAAACTTGGATGACGTACCCACCCCCCGCCCCCAGCCTCCCATAGAGGAGGAGTAAGACTTATTCTCTACTCTTTCTGTTAGCATGGGCAGGGAGGAGAGCATTTCTATGCCATATCCCTAGAGCGGAAGATGTGGGAAGAACACTTCCCACTTCTCCCTATCTTCTCATGCCCTTGACCCCAGGGGAGGTGATGTAACTTATCTGATTCATGAGTTCGGCTTAGCCCCTCCTGGGACTTACTTTTGAATCTACTTGTCCCCAAAGAAGAGCTCACCAAGTTGCTGGGCCTGGCTTTGGCCCTGTGGGAAAATCCTACAATGGTTCCACTTTTTTGGGGGTGAGTAGCTTTAACTCTGAGTAAAATGTTAGGCAGCCCTTTGTAGCCACCCATCTAAGCCACATTCTCCAATTTAGAATTTGTTCTTAATGAAGCTTTTAGTTTGATTTCAGTCTGTGTGTCTCCTCTATCTTATTTCTTAATTGGTTCTGAATTTGTAAGAGGGAAGAAAGGACGATTAGTTTTTGGCCACCACCCAAAGCCCCAGAACTCCTCCTTGATCACTGATTATAGAAGGCTCTCTGAGCAGTTCTGGGTATAATGGAGGCAAGGCAACATCTGTGGACCCTTTTCTCCCTCCAGAGAACTACTTAGAATTCATAAGAACATAAGTCTATGGCTCCTGTTTTTGAAAATGTTTGCCATGTTATAATTTTCTTGTTTCTTTATCTCTGAAGTAATGATCCTCACCGGAGAGGGCACTGAGGAGTAAATGAAATAGCACACACTCACACATACTAGGTCATCAGTAAATGCCTGTCCCTCCTTGGTTGTCTCTGTCCTAGTTAAATAGTGCTTGCTGTCAGAAAGTTCGTTCTGATGTCCAAAACGTGCCTGTCTTGCTACAATTGAAGGCCATTTCTTCTGTCTCATTGAGAGCGATTTATAAGCTTAACAAATGATGAGAAAACCTCATATCCCATTCACCTGGTTTAGGGGACCGTTTGAGAGAAAGAACCTCAAAACCAATAGAGAGAAGTGTGCCAAGAGGGAGAAGGAACAGCCAGGGCATTCAGAGAAGGGGAGATGTGTCTGAGAGTCTAGCCAGTAAACATGCAGTCATGAGCCTTCAGGTGTCCATTGGCTGGGCTCACCTGGGCACTCGGGAGCTTGGCTGTGCCTCGTTCAGAGCAAAGGCTGACGAGGTCTGGGCAAAGCTGCTGGCGGTATCCTACGTTAACATATAGCTGTCTCCCCCACAACCTGGGATGCGAAATCATCTCCTTTTTCTGGAACTTTACCGTGTGTGTCCAGTACTGGGCGCAGCACGGGGGAAGCCCTAGACAGTTGCTCACAGGCTGGCAGGAAGGAGAATATCAATACAGAAGAGAGTCTTAAAGCGCCCCGGAACTCCGTTGCTTGGCAAACTTCCTGAGGACGGGGCCTGCGTCTTACTTATCTTCGTGTCCCCTGATCCTCAGGAGCAGCCCTTCTGCTTTGTTTCTTTCTTACACAGGGGTTCACGCTTTTATTTTAGCTCTGGATGCGTACTCCGTACCCGAGTTTTCTAGTTGTAAGGAATGGAGGTGTGGGGGCTCGGAAAGGCAGCTTCAAGAACGAGCGTCTCCCCATTGCTTTTGCGCCTTTTCCATCCATGCTGCAGTAATGGACGCAGGCTGTGTGTTGGCTCCCACCCCGTGCTAATGATTGTTCAGGGTCAGGGCTTCTCCTACGGCTTACCTTCTCTCCGCTTGACTGTTAACATCTATCTCAGAGGATGAGGGAAAAGGAAAAATCCAATCCAAGTGCTCCATTTTGTTATTTGACATCAGGGCTGTTGTGGAGTCAAGGTTGAAGTCAGCTTTGTTGACTCATCAGAATCTCTGGGGAAGGGAGAAGACGCCTGTCAAAAAATTTCCTCAGGAGACTCTGATATGGCCCACTCCCCATCTTGAGAACTGTAGATTCATTTCCACCATCAAGAGAAAGATCTTGCATTATCCCTCTCCCCTCTCTTCACATTGGCTGGTGATTGAGGAATGGTCTCTCTGAGACTCATCCCTAAGCTCTTTTAAATGAAGAGACAAAGCTTAGCTTGATACTTTTCTGAAGAACATGTGCTTTGATGCAAAACTCAGGAGCAACAGCCTTGAATTAAAGCAGCCATGACTCCCCATAGACCTAAAGACGCTTTGGCTGTGGGAAAGTAGTCACTCCGGATGCGGAGAGCTTGGATGCCCTCCCCGGCTTCGCAGCTGACCTGCTGCGTGACCTTGGGCGAGTCACATGTCCTCTCTTTGCCATCTGTAAAATGAGGATAAAGAGGCTTGCTACTTACTGGTTTCACTGAGGTACTGAGAGTGTGTGAGATCACAGAACTGAGTGCTCACCGTTCCGCCGCAGAAACAAAGCCTGGTTATGAGGAAAGCATCATTCCCTGGGTGCAGGGGACTCAGAGAACCTGTGCAGGGCTTGCAAACAGTTCTGGGGTCATCCCGGGGTGTGGGAGGCAGGCTCTCCCTCTGGGTCCAGGCCTACTTCCGAATGCCCTTGCCTGTCTGCCCCAGCAGAGAGGAAGGGATGTCTGAGCTGTCAGGAGGTGGTGGGTACAGATGGTCTCTGGCTGAACGAGAGGGAAGTGCCAATCAAAGAAGGTCGGCCTCCTCAATTAGAATTCGGAGCAGATGGGTCTAAGGCAGCCAGGAGGGGCACTTCCCAGTTTACTAAGTATGTGATGGTGAGCTGGCGGCCTTCAGAGAACCGGAGAGGTCACCTAGTTCATTTCCTTTCTTCGAGAAAGGGCATTTTTAGGATAAATCTGACAGATGAGAGTCCTCATTC
Organism: Ailuropoda melanoleuca; assembly: GCF_002007445.2. Taxonomy (NCBI): domain Eukaryota; kingdom Metazoa; phylum Chordata; class Mammalia; order Carnivora; family Ursidae; genus Ailuropoda; species Ailuropoda melanoleuca. The sequence continues at coordinate 1,486,514 of NC_048233.1, read as the reverse complement.
AACAGATAGTTAATAGCTTTACTGTGACTGGAGCCGTATGCTAGGCCCTGTGGATGTAATATTAAACGAGATAGACCTGACCCTGACCTCACCTCACAGATGTTAACAATCACACCCACTGCTCCCTGCCACTGGGGCGGGAAGAGGACAGTCATAAATGCAGATTCCTGGATCCCACCCCAGAACTATTGGATCAGAATATGGGGGGTTGAGCCCAGGAACCTACATTTTTAATAGGCTTCATAGTTCATTCTTGTGTCCGTTTAAGTTTGATAACTGATCGTCTTCACCGTCAAAGCAAAAAGTGATCAGTGACGTGAGCACACTGGTGTCTTAAAAATGAATTATATATACAGTTGAAGTGGTTTTGCTAAATCTAGTCTCTTGTGTCTAGGTTGTTAGAAGTCCTCTCCCCGCCCCATGTTCTAGTCATGTGGAAAATAACTGCTCACATCAAATGAACTAAAGTGTTGATTGAGCTTTTATTAACTGCCTAGCTTCATGCTGTTTCAAAAAGAAATGTAAAAGCTATAATCTTGGCCCCTGATGAGCTTACATGGTTCTTGGGCTGATAAAATACACTGGTTACCCAGTTAGAGAGGAGGAGAGAATGAAGGCCCAAGATGGTGGGCAGATGAAGTTCTCAGGCATGCAGAAATAAAGACGTTGATGGGGGACATAGCTGCAGCCACATCCTTTCCAGACGGACAGCCTCTGATTCCAATCTGAACACCAGAGTCCTAACCTATTAAAGAAGTTGAAAAAGTGTCCTGGGGAAATTCAAGAGATGCAGGTGTAGGGAAATCTGTATTGATGAAAAAGCTCCACCAATGATTCTAAGGTGTTCTCAGGTTTGGGAACCAGAACACGATCTTTTTTAGTACTGAACAGTTTTTTCCCCATTTAGTTCAGTTCTGTTTTCTTGGGGCACAAGAACATACACGCAAACAATGAATCATGGAACACATCAAAAACTAATGGTGTACTGTATAGGGACTAACATTACATAAAAAAAATCATTAAAAAAAAGAGCATCAATTCCTCTACCCATTCCTCTGTTACATTAGCTGAGTAACAGTTGAACCCTGAAATCACAGGGGCTTAACACAGAAGCTTATTTATCACTCTTGTAAGTCCAGTCAGGGGCTTGGGGTGACTCTGTTCCTTATTTATTGAGGGATCAAGGCTTTGCCATCTTCGGGGGAGTGGCTTCCAAGGAGGTGACATCCAGCAAGCAGCCAGCCAGAGGAATGAGCAGACAGGATCATGGCGGATTAGATGGGCTGGGCCTGGAAGTGGTGACTGTCACTTCCACGGATGTTCCACTGGCCAGGCGTCAGTCATGTGGCTACATCTGTCTGAGAAGGAGGCTGGGAAAGGTAGTCACCCTGAGTACCCAGAGGAGAAGGAACGGGGTCTGGTGACCAAGCCAGCTCTGTGCTAACATGTTCCCAAGCACAGTTCCTTCCTCCGTAACTCTTGGACCATTGTCCCTGATCTCTCCTCCTCCAGATTCTCCCAGGCTCTCAGGCAGTGAGGTGCTTACCTGGTTACACCTTTCCAATCTTCAGACTTCTTTTATACTTATCAGAACTGCAAAGAAGGCCTTGAAATTGTATACTCTTTACACTGTCCCCTCCTTCCCCCTCATTTCTCTCTTCCTGCACTTCATTTGGTCTTTCTCTTAGGCTAAACCACCTGAAATCACTGATACTTTTTGCCCTACAAAGATGGCATTTTCATATGGTTCAATTAACATTATACAATTAGCTTTCTCCTGAGAGAACCCTAGATCTGCCTTCAGTAAATGCATTCCCAGTCCATAGGAGGCAGAAATTACTTTGAGAATCAAGCCAAAGGAAAGAGAGAAAAGATGTGGGCAGGGTTTGCATGCAGTGCTATTACCTGATGTGTTTTGGGTCTGCCCTACCCCAACTAAAAGTAAGCTCTCATTTCTCACCTCTGCCTTGAACCTTGATAATGACATCTTATTTCTGGTTATGTACTAAAAGTTTTTATATACACTATCTCATTTAATTGCTTTGAGCAGTCACCTCTCAATTAATGAGGTATGAGAGTTACATAATAATTTCCTTCTTTAGATTAGCTGCCAGGAAACTTAGGCCAGCATTTATGATTAGTCAGAATAATTGTACTATGCTTTTGGCTGGTATACTTTAAAAATTTACTTATTAATGTTTGATAATTGTCATTTTTGTCTTGTTTTTTTTTAATGTGAGATTAAAAATCTCTCAAGTCCCTTTTTAAAAATGGTGTGGAACAAAACAAGTAATTTTAATTATATCATAACAGTCTTTTTAGGAAGACTTTATTATCTTAATCTCACATATGTGGAACCGAAGTCCATAAAAACAAATTTTTCTGAGCCCTGCTCAGTGTGGTCACTAGACCTGGGTGCCTATCTCTAGGACTCTTTCCCTCCATGATGCTGCCTTGTCCAAAAGGCCCATTACCACTTTAATCACTTTCCTCCCAGCATCACATGACTCATATTTTAAGAGACTTGATTATTTGCTATCCTATTTATTCTTATAGATACAGGAACATCATCTAATTAAAAGGAAGTCATATTTTTGATCAAGTTCTGGTTAATTTTGTTCCATTAAAATACATTTTTAAGTTTTCAGAAGAGGAAGAGAAGCAAAAAGCCCTTTTAAAAAGTAGATTTGAGAGATGAATTTATAAAGTAATGTTATGAATTCAATATAAACTAACTTGTATATGCTTTTAAATTCCAAAAATCGGTGGAGGAGATGAAATTACACTTGCGAGTAAGCATGATTACTAACAATGGCTTTTCCTACCTGGAAGTGTTTCACGTGGGCCTGGGGAAATCAGATAGCTCAATATTTCCTTTACGTTCTTGTTTTTTCTTTTCTGTGTGGAGGGGAAAAAATAATTGGGTGCCATGGAGATGCCCGGAAGGGTAGTTTAAAACTCAAAATGTGGTCTTGAACTAACATCAAAAATCACCTGGGAGTCTACTAGAAATGCAGATTCTTGGGTCTTGCCCTAGATGACACAATGGAACCCCGCCCCCCCCAACCTTGGGACCCAACAATTTGTGTTTTAACAAGTGCACCAGGTTTTTCTAATGCAGGCTAAAATTTGTGACCATTTGGCTTAAACCAACATCAACTGGAAGCCACTTCTTCATTTGGATAGGAACCAGGTAGTTAAAACATCTCTGAAGGCATTAAAATGCTAATGAGGAGAATTAATGTCTTTGTCCTAAAACAAACCAAAAAAGGAAGAAACAAAACAAGCGGGGGGGGGGGGGGGGGAAAAAAAAAAAAAACCCCCAAAACCAAAAATCTCTTTGTGAGTTAGTGGTTAAAGACCAGAAATAAGTTGCTCTGAAGTGTTCCAGGGTGAGCCAAGACCAGGACCAAATTTCTGAGGGTCTCTTGACAGCAAGAAGTGGTTGGGAAGCCTGTCTTCCGTCTGGCAGTGTCGGATTAAGAACTGTGTCAGATCTAGGTGTGTAATTTTCTTTGAATAACTAGAGAAAGAGTTATACTTTTAAAAATGTTATTATTAAAAATTGGCCAATTTATGCTCCAAAAAATTGAGTAGGAAAAGCATTAGTAAACAGCACTGTAAGCTCAATTCCTGCTTTCTTGGGTGTTTTGATGTCATACTCCGAGAACTACTCTTTCCCAGCTGGAGTCCCCAGGTTGCATTCTCATGTCCCGCAGAAAGCAGCCACCTCGGGAGCATTGGTCCAGCTAGCTGTCAGCCCAGAGGAAAGCAGGCTGCCCACTTCTCAGTGAGCTCACAGATTCCTGCTGTCCCAGGCACATTGGCACCTGCTGGAGTTGTGCTACGACCACTCCTTAGCCGTGTGATCCTAGACAAGCCCTTGCCTCTCTCAGTCTCCATGTTCTCGTTCTTAAAATGGGGATAATAACAACACAAACCTTGTAGGATTGTTTTGAGAATTAAATGAGTTAGAGCAGCAGCAGTTCTCAGCCTTTTTGGTCTCAGGACCCCTTTATATTCCCAACAATTATTGAGGACCCCAAAGAATTTTTATTTATGTGCGTTTATAGCTATCAGTGTTTACTGTATTAGAAAGTCAAACTTAATTCATCCAAAAAACCTCATTACATGTTAACATAACATCTTTTTAATGAAAAATAATTATTTTCTAAAGCAAAAAAATTAGAAGAATTTCACTGCTTTACCTTTTAAAGAGTTTCTTTAATGTCTGGCTTAACAGAAGACAGATTCTAGTCACTGCTTTGTCACTCGGAATGATGCAATATCATGTGTTGTGTAGTTATGTAGTCTCTGGAAAACTCTGTTGTGAGACTATTGAAGTGCAAAAGGGAAATAACATCTTAGAATTATTACGAAAATAGTTTTGAGCTTGCAGACACACTGAAAGGGTCTTAGCCACCCTTCTGTGTTCCCTGAGATACACTGCGAGAGCCATTGGGTTAAAAAATCGTAAGAAGAGTTGAGTATACAGCTTTGCACATGGTAAGCACTACATAGTAAATTATAGTTGTAGACATCACCATTAGCTAGGGGACAGCATCAGAGACAGTTTCTATGCATATTGGGGCAGAGCACTAGAAGAAAGTGAGGCTTTGCTTCCTGCGTCCTTTGTGCACAACCCGCACAAACACAGGTGCCTCTGCTGCTGCCGCAGAGCAGGCCTGTGACCTCTCGTCTGGCCAGTGAGAGGCCTGGAGGGGCCTGGATGTGTTTCAGGCTGCAGTGCCAGGACTGTGCACATGTACTAATATGGAGATGATGTTACGTGGGCGTCGCAGAGATTCCTTTCCTCCTAAGAAGCAAAGCACTCGCCTCTCCATCATCTTGTTCGTCTTCTCGGCATCCCAGGTCAGTCTGGTCCCAAGGTGAGTCAGAGCCAGGGCCAGACTGGAACCCAAGTTTCCTGTCTTAGAGCAGAGTCAGGTAAGGAGAGAACAGGCCGGATTGGCAGAGGTCTGCCCAGGGGCCCAGTGCCATGCTTTCAGGACTCACAGAAGTGGAAACAGAAACTGATCAGCTCAACCTGGTAGATGGCCAGTCACCCTGGAGAGGCAGGCCCAGAGCCCATGACTGTCCTGCCAGCGGGAGACTTGTGCACCACGTGACAATCAGCTGGCACTCCCAACCACCTTTCCCTTGGCCTTTCTTTGAGTCCAAAAGCCATAATGCAAGCAGTGGGGTGAATGCTGTAGCAAGCTGCTGTGTTGGCATGTAATTTGGAAACCCTTTTCACTTAGCCATCTATTAAACACCTGGTGTGTTTTGAGTCCCCAGTCTGTTTCCTCCCTCATCTGCCACCAAGGGAAAGAATAAAGGAACACTGACCAATCACAGGAGAGCTCAGACTTGGCAATCACAATAGCCGTCTTTCTTGTGGCCAACACCTGCGTCTCGGGCACCAGCCATGGGTGTGTGCAGCCATAGGTCAAGAAGAAAGGGCAGTGAGCTGGGACCAGGAGTCTGACCTGCGCCACTGCCCATTGTCATAGCAGATCGGCCTCTGTGGATGGCAGAGTCAGAGCTAGCCGGAGACTGGTAAGGGAGACGGCCAGGAAGCGGCCGGCAACCACAGAGATGCTTCATGGGCTCAGGATAGGGATGAGCATGTCTAAAATGTGGGACAAGTAAGAGTCCAGAAAGCTAGTGGGAGCAGGAAAGAGTGACAGCATATAGAAGAGTAGAAACACGTGGCAGATCTGGGAAGTGGCTTCTGGCCCCTGCTTTTTAAGGATTCTCTGGGTACCTACAGGGTAAGGGCTATATTCATTCAAAAAATATTGATTGAGTACCTATTATGTGTCAGGCATGTTGTAGATATGTCCGTTGTTACATGAATGAATAAAACAGACAAAACTCCCTGCCTTCAGGGAGCTGACCCTTTCATGGAAGGAGGAAAATAAAGAATAGGAGAAAATAAGGGAAAAAAGAGTAAAGTATATCATATTAGATACAGAGAGAGAATTAATGCAGGAAAGGAGACAGGGTGCCAGGATGGGGTTATAATTTTAAATAGAGGTATCAGGGAAGGTCTCATTGAGAAGATGACATTTGAGACAAGACCTGGAGGGGATAAAGGAAGCGAGTCTGGTAGATATCTGGGGAGAAGGGCATTCAAGGGCACAAGGAAGAGCAGGTGCAAAGGCCCGATGCTGAGAGTGTGTTGGAGGAACAGGGAGGAGGCAGGTGCGGCTGGAGCACAGTGAGCTCTTTGAGATGAGGTCAGTGAGGAATAAAGGAAGAACACTTAGAACCTTATAGGTCATTACGGTGATTATGGCTTTTACTCTGAGTGAAGTGTGAAGCTTACAGAGGGTTTTAAGAAAAGGAGTGACATGATCTGATGATGTTTTTAAAAGGAATAGAAGGCAGGGTGCTGGAGCTGGTAGAAGCAGGAAGATTGGTCAGGAGGCTAGATCAGCAATTTAGGAGGCAGATGTTAGCAGCTTGGACCAGGGTGATAACAGTGGAGAAAGAGAGAAGTTGCTGGATTCTTGATGTATGTTAGAAGTACAGCTGGAATGATTTGCTGACATATTGAATATTAGGTATGGGAGAAAGAGACGTAAAGATCAACTCTAAATTTCTTGGCCTAAGCAACTAGAAGGCTGGAGATAGCCAGGATCTGAGATGGGCAGGAAATGGTTAGGAGTTGGGCAAAGTTCAGGTGTTGGGTTTTAGATGTGCTTAGTTAGAGATATTCAGGTGGAGATGTCAGGATGACTGGAGAGGCCCAAGCTGCAGCAGGGAGAATCAGAGAAATGACCTGAGAAGCGCAAAGAGGAGAGAGAGGGAGAGAGAGGAACAACAGCAGCTCTTGTGCAGCCAAGTCCTATTCCTAGGATCAAATGATAACTGAAGGGGCATCTTAGAGCCAGTGTCAAACCCGGAGCCTCAACCCAAAGATCAGGGAGCAGCCAGGGTCACCCACTCCTCCTCCTCCCTGCTGGTGCTCCCTAGTGGGCAGCAGAAGACAGCATTGAAAGCCTTACTTCAAACAGAGCTGACTCCCAGGGAGGGGGCAGGAAGGGCGAGGCCCTGATGGGATTGGAATGGACGCAGAGTTTATCGTCATGTCTCCTAAGACAGGGGCTGCCTCCAGGGGACCTCTGGGGGGGCGTTCTGGGGAGGATTCAGGCGCTGCCTTTCCCAGACCAGTGCTCTGGCACTGTGGTTCTCCTGGGACTGTCTTCAGATGACTGCAGTTATCCAGAGAGATGGAAGTGGCAGATCAGAAGTCCTTGATTAAACCTGCAGAATGTCAGAATTGACAAAAAGAGCATCCTGTCCAAGCCTCTCTCCTTACAGATGAGGGAACTGAGCTCCAGAGAGATCACATGACTTGTCCAAATTAGAAGCTTTATGACCTAGGGCAAATCACTTAACCCTTGCATCCGTGCCAGGCAGAGAGCACCTTCCCAAATGAGCTGTGTGCTCATAGTTCTTCCTGTTCCCCGACCCTCCTCCACATGGGCTTTTCACTGCCAGATCAGGGTTTAGGGGATGACTGGCAGCCCTGAGGTCACCCAGCCCTTTTGGCAATCCAGCCACCCTATCGGATGAGACATGGATTCCTGGCAGTCAGTACTTCCTCAAGAAAGACTTTTCTTAAAATTGATGGTACCTCTTTTGGCTTTGCTGTTCCCCATGTCCGCAGTGGGGCAGAAAGTTAGCTCTGCACCGACGTGGTGGTCTTCATCCGTCAGCATCCACCTCCTACCCCATCCCAGAGCCGTTTTTTCTGGCCTGCCCAAACCACACATTGGTCCCTTTTGTTCTCGTAAAACCCTCTCTCCTTCCAATTGTCTGAGCTGCCTTTTTCTTGACTACTTCTTAAGCCTCTGGATTTCTCCTTAAATATCAGCTCCAGGACGCCTGCCTGATGAGCTGAGGTCATTCCTACCCTCAAGTGACCTGGTGGATTAAGCAACAATACCAGGGATTCCAGGACAGTGAGTTTGAAGATCAGCATCTTTGCTGGCCTGGTGGGAGGCCCTTGGCCCTTCTGGAAGTGGGTAGAGTGATGCTGACTTTCACACAGACTTCATGTTGAGGATCATGACTGTCTCTCTAGGTGAAGAGTGCCCAGTCCTCTGCCCTCCAAGCAATGGCTCCGAACTTACAGAGCTCGAGCCAGCAAAGTGAGCATTTGTTCTACTCCTGTTTCCTGGGAAAATCTTAGGCCTGGACCCCTCTGAACCCACAGATGCTTGATGCTTTATTTCAAGGCAAGAAAGGAAGATGATGCCCCCTGGGTCTGGTTTTGTGCCCTCCTCAGCTTCCTGCTGGGCAGTGGGGGAGGTGGAATGTGAGCAAGGATCAGGGACTTCTATACCCCTATCACATTCTTCTCCTTCTGTCCCTTCTTTACAGGTATTCAAACCTTTTTCATTCTGTGGTTTCTGACTAGCATCCCCCAGGGGACTATCTCGCCTATAAATGCAGATTCTCTCCCATCGTCTTTCGTCTGTTGGAGATTCCAGAGCTCAAGCTTCTGTGGAATGAGCCTGGAAAAAGAGGAAATGCCTAGGCTCTACCCCTCTCGTGCGGTGAACCTGGCAAGTTCCCTCACTCCCTGCAGCCTCTGTCTCCTACGAAAGGGGGTGCTGGGTTGGCCTGCAATCCCTGGGGTCCCTTCTGGCTCAGACACACTGCCTGCCAATAGTCTTCTTGTTCCCAGTGTCTTTTTAAAGGATCCTGTGTTATTTATCTCATTATCTCTGCTCCCCTTCACTGCACACTGCTATCCTTGCAGTAATGACATCAAAACACCCACACTGTATCTCAACAATCTGATGAGATAAATGCCTCATCCTTGGGCGCTGTGGACAGAGTAGCAGTTCTCCTATCCCACTATCAAAGAGCTCAGAAAACCACAGGCTGCCAAGGAGGAATAGGCAGGCATGCGGATCACCATGTGCATGTCATTAAGCATTCTCCAAGCCCCAAAGCCCCTGTTTTCCCCAAAGCTGCTTCATTTTTTCCCTTCCTCTGCCTCCGGAATAATGCCTCTGAACTGGTTAGCTTTTGAGACTGTGTTGGGAGGGCTGACATCGGGAGCATATGGCCTTGTTATCCTTCATACAGCTCCAAGTTGGATGCACCAGCAACTGGCCAGGTCCTGAAAGTAATTAAGCTGTGCAGAGTGATCCAGGGTGGCAGCGGGGGGGCCGCCAGCACCTGCTCTCAAGCTCCCTCTGTGGTGTCCCTTTCACCTGTGAGACAGACCGTGGGACTCTCAAGGTTGGCACTGCCAGGGCTGGCCTGATGCTTTTGTGCCCCCTCTCCCTTTATGGCCCCAGGAGCTGGAGAGCCACCCTGGGTTCCAAGAGAAGCAGTAGCTGGTGTGGTCCTAGCGTCATGAAAACAGACCTGGCTCCAGCATGCTGGGAGAGTGACCTTGGGCCTCAGTTTCCCTGTAAGCAGACAGGAGGTCATAGCAAGGTCCTCACACTTCCAGGAATGCTATAAGAATCTGGGAATGTAATGTGAAAGCATTCAGACTTAGAGACTTAGAGGGAGTTCACATATCAAACAGTGTCATGTATGGAGCTAGGCAGGCATGGGTTTGAATCTTGATGTGCCTCCTGGTGGAATGTACTTAACTGTTCTGAGTTGCTCTTTACCCATCTGTACACTGAAGGATAAAAAACTACAACTGGTTTCTGATAATAGTAACAAGTGCATCTATTATTTATTGAACTGGGTTCTTCCTGAAGCCCAGTGCAGTGCCAGGCACACAACAGGTGCTTAAGGGGTGTTCATTGAGTAAAGGGAGACTAGGGGTCTGACTCATACTCTCCTTTAATCCCTACACCAAACCTATTAGATACCATGGGATTATTATCCCCATTTTAAAGATGAATAGAATGAGGCCCAGAGAGGCTGAATGATGTGCCCAAGGTTACACAGCAAGGAACGATGACATAAGCCCATTGTACAGGACTTGCTAGCACTTCCTGGGAGGTTTGGCAGTAGGGTGTGGGCAGGATTGGGCAGGGAGGAAACAACTGGACACCCAACTGGATGCACCATATTCCATCCTCAAAAATGTATGCCCCTCAGGCCATCCCACAAAACTAGGTGTTACAGTGCCCACCTTACAGATGTGCAACTGAGGCTCAGAGAGGGAAAGAAGCTGAAGGACCGCCAGTTCCAGCATGAAAGCGTCCAGGTAACGGAAGCTGTTTACCTCCTTAGGCTCTTGAGCTCTGGCCAGGCAGCCGGCACTGTGCTCCTGCCCTCTCTGGCAGGAGACTGGAATGTCTCAGACTGCCCAGGGCAGTAAGCAAGGAGTCCTGCATGCTGGAATTCCTTCCCTGTGGCACTTCTGGGAGGGGTAATCCCCCCCCCCAACGATTCTTGGGAAATCTTGGCATCTGGCTGGTCTTGCCGGCCCGTTTCTCCGACTGTTCTTTTGGTCTCGGAGCACTCGCCAAACATCTGACACCATTCAGGATCGATTGCACGTAAAATGAAGAATGGGTTTTGTTTTGTTTTGTTTTTTGTGTTTTTTTTTTTTGCCCCTGTTGTCATCTAAGAAACAGGTTTTGAGGGTCTTTGATTCTCTTCCAGAATAACAACCATATGGAGCCTCCATTTATACTAAGTGTCCTGTGCCTTTTGCAAGGGACCAGTTTGTTTTCATTTGGTGCTGAACCTTGACTTGCTCCAAAAAGTTTTAATCAGGTAGCTTCTGAAAGAGGGAGAGACTCTGAGGACAAATGATACCATGTCCCTCTGAAGGGAGCCTAGCTTTCAAGGGTATGGGCAGGAGCGGGGCCAAGAGCCCGAGAAGTGAGATTTGGAGAAGCCGAGGGTCACTGGCAGGATCTGGGCAGATCCATGCTCGGTGGCTGGAACAAAGAACATTTTGAACCATGCAGGACTCTGGCATGTTTGTTGATCGACTTATCCAGGGCCCAAGCCAGCTGCTTTTGTTCCAGACGGTTTCATGGATTAACTCCCAGGGCCTCGGAAAATTGTTTTTTTTAAGAAAGGGAAGTTTGGAGGTGGCTGCAAAGGAAATGCTTATGGGCAGCCTGGGGGGCTGGGGAGCTGGGGGAGTTTTGGAGGGTGGGAGGACACATATTTGTTGGGGTGATGGCCAGGGACTCCCAGTGAGACAATCACTGGACTTAATACATCCACACTCTCGGGAGGGTTCCGGCAAGGACCTCTTCCAGCAAGGTCTGGTGGAAAGAGGAGTATGGATGCCTGAGGCCAGGCGCATCCTGGGCATTAAGCTAGACCACAGCAAGGACTCCCCAGGGCTGAAGGTTGCTAGGCACTGGGGTAGGTTTCCTAGGGAGACAGTGGCTAGAAACACCATCTGCCAAAGATGGTTTAGTTCCAGAAGAGGCAAGGGAAAGAACAAGATGGTCTTTTCTGTCCTAGTTCATCTCGGTTCTGTTCGCTCAGGCCAAGCATTCCTCTCCTGAAGTGGACGTGAGGGCAAAGCACTTCTGGGCAAAGGGTCTTGTCAGAGGGAGGCCCCCACCTCCTCGGCTCAGCCCCAGTTCCCCGCCAAGGCCCGGGGTCTCCAGAACTTGCCTGTTCCCTGCCCGCTGTCCTGCCCTGGCAACAGGCTCCAGTAAGCCCACGTGTGCTGCTGGGGAGGGTGTAATGGGCATATGATTAAATACTCATACTTTGTCAAAACACTGACAGTTACAAAATGCCTCCGCATCTACTCAGGGAAGGGCGAGCAATGAGCAAAATGACTTCAATATGCAAAAGACATTCCATGGAGGCTGGGAGGGAATGCGAATCCTGGAGCCAGGAGGAGGAATTGGGATTAGTGCTTGATTTATAGGCTGGCTGAGAGACATCAGCTCGCCGAAACCTGCCTCAATTCTACTGTGCACATACGTGCTTAAGGAGACGGGCCCACTTTGGTTTGAAGAGCTGGCTCCTCTTTGTTGATGGGAATGAGAGTAAAATACCTGACCAGGGTTGAGGGCAGAGGAATTCTGAGTCCCTGAGTTCTGGATTCAGCATCACACGCCATCCTCTAGACAATAGAAATATGTTGTTCAGTGGAGAATTTGAAAAATGAGAAGGGCGATTGCCTATTTAGGACAGGTCTGGATAAAATCACTCCCGGAGGCCAGGAATCAACCAACCACAGAAGCTTAGTGTTTTTGCTATATCTTCCTTGACGAAATGTATCAGGTGGCCGGTTGCATCACCATAGGAAATGGAATGCTACACTGATGGTTTCATTGAGAAGACCTTATCACAGGGCATTTTCACAGAGGGCAAGGGAGCCAGCAAGGCTGTTGAGGCACCCAGAGCTAGCAGTGGAGGGGCGATGGGTCTAGGGGAGGAAGCAGCGCTCTTGGAGCCCAGTGAGAGCTGGAGCTGGGGACGAGAGACCATGAGCTGAAAACCATGGTCATGCAAGGACCTGGCCACCGCCAGGAAAATGGCACCACATCAGGTGGGCGTGGAAAGAAAACCCCCTGACTTCTCTTTTTTCATACGCTCCAGTGTCCTGCTGGTGCTTCTCATTGGCCAAACCAACCAACCTGAAGCCAGAGAGTGGGAATGCCTGGGAGATGCAGTCCATAGGCATCAGCCTTCCAGGGCACAGAGTAGGGTGGGGAGGCCAGAGAGTGGACCTAAGGGAGATGGTAAGGGAGCAAGAGCTTATTTGGAGTATTAGCTTAGTTTAGCCAACTCTGGAAAGCTCTTCCTGAGAAGGGAGCTTATAAAGAGGTTACCCACTTTCAAGTGATTCTGTCCCCAAGATGAGCATGCCTACCTTGCAAAACACATGGCTCCAATGATAAAGGAACTCTGAAATGTCCCACATACACCTTTGTTTGTGAAATATCAGCCTTTGGATGCCAGCGACGTAGTCTTTTATTACCAGTTGTCTTGAGCAAATTTAACAGCCCCCACCTATGTACAGTGCCTTACACTTCACAGAAGACAGGAACTCAGACACCTTGAAGCTGACAAAATGGTGACAGGGCAGCCCTTTGGGGGCGTGAAAATGAGCAGGCCTGACTCAGCAAGGCCCACAAGCACTGTAAAGATGCAATAAGTCCTCTATGGGGAAAGCCCCCAGCCATGCAGCCCAGCAGGAGCCCATGGCAATGGTGGACAGGAATCAGGATGCAGAGATGGAAGTCACTGGACTGCCCTCTGGCTGAAGTCAGGCCATGAACATGTCTCAAGTAGGGCTTCTGGTTCCTAACTGTCTTTGGCATCCTGAAGCTACCATTCAGATAATTCTTCTAGGCGAAGAGTCTTAATCCACTGGAGGGGGAGAACACGTGAAGTCATTAGCATATTCAGGCCTACCAGGTGGTCTCATTTCCCTCCTGGGCCAGGGCCGGTGATGGGCAGGGGAGCAGGCAAGGTGAGGAGGAGACAAAGGGCATCAGACGCGCTCTTTGCCAAGGGCTGATGGTCTGTGGCTTGTTCTTTAGGACAACATGGACCTGTTTGGGGTAATAGCCCACACCGTTCTTTCTCGTGTAGCGGTCTCTTGCTCTCTGGAATCTTGCTGGGCACTCCTCCTCGGCGGTGTCCTGGGGCAGGCGGGCTTTGTCATCTGCAGCCAGTATGAGGCAGCCAGCTGCCACCACTCAGGCCGGGCTGAAAGGGCCCAGGCAGGGTGGGGTGTGGAATCCGTTCATGGTTTCCAATGCCAATTTGGGTGAAATGCAAATTTTCCTCCACACTGTGTTTCTCTTTCCCAGTTCTGTCCTGAATGGAAAAAATGTCTGTAGATTTAAGTCCAAGGTACAGCACTAGAGCTGGTATTTTCCCTTTTGACACAAAACAGAAAATGGAGAGAGCCCGGGGCCTTGGGAGAAGCATTCAGAAGGACTCTTCCCTACCCTGGGTCATGAGCCAGACGGCCTGAACTCCAGTCCTGGTATTGCAGCTTAGTAGCTGTGTCTAAGTTATTTAACATCTTAGTTCTTTGGTTTCCTGATCTGTGGGATGGGCTGCCATCATATCTACTGTGGGGATACTGAGACGCGTACTGAAGGACTCGAAGTGTGTAAAGTGCAGCCAACAGTGCCTGGCGTACAATATGGGGATGTGTGACTATTGCTGTTATTACTACAAGGCATACTCTTCTGGGCAGGACATCCTCCTGAGGCTCAGGGGAGATGGAGCATCTGTGAGGCCCCAAGGGGGCAAACAACCCTCGAGCATCTCTTTCATCAAGAAACCTGCAGTGAGTCTGCTTGCTTGAGGATAGAATCTGGATCCACTCCACAACCTGGCTTCCAACCTTCCCTACGCTTGCTACACATCCTCAGCTTCACTGCAGAAATCTGGTAGACCCCATCCCCTGTCCCCCAGATTTCTGTTACCTGTGGATTTACTTCTGTTTTTAACACCTCTTTAAGAACACAGAACAAGGAGCTTCTTCCTGGCAGTTCTTGTAGGGCCTGGCGTTTCAGGGATTTGCACGGTTGGGTTTGTAGGGCCTATCTACCGTGAGGGAGTTGACTTCTTTCTGGCTTCTTTGATACATCAGTATTGTAATGTAAAGACAGCTCTCCCTCCGAGATGCCTGTGAGGTGGCAGCAGAAGGGCTGTGACTGTTGCCTCGGACCCTGTCTTTTTCGAAAACAGAGGCAGGTCACCATAGGACCAGTGCTACAGTGTATTTATCTCTTCTCCTGAACAAATGTTCATAGGCCCAGGACCTGAATAAAATGAGTCCCCAGCTAAAAGAAATCACTTTGTAGGCAAGTAAGGCTCTGATATTGGCCCTTAAAAAGAAACTACTTGTATTATGTGTTACACTTTAATACTGTCCCTATTAAAAGCAAAAAGACTCAATGTTACCTTTGTTTATTACTACATCTTAATTGTTAAGGGTTATTTACCAAGATGACTATCATTCCAAATCTAAACATCAGTTGCTCAAAATGGGGATCCAGGAGCCCTGGCACGTGGCATTAGGAGAAGAAGTAGAACTGGCAGAGAAGCTGGACCCCTAAAATCTTACTCTCTGTGCAGCCTGGGGGGCTCCTCTGGGTGCTGGGTTAGGACCCAAAGGGCAGCCAGTACTCTGGGGACATGCTCTTCCTTTCAGAGCTGGGGAGAGAGCCTTCATCTTTCCTGGGAATCAAATCCAAAGAAAACCAGAAGAAGAATCTAGACTTCGTGGAGTGACTTAGCGAAGGAAGCTCAGACAAACAGAGGTGCTCAAGCTGTCCTGTGGGCTACTTGCAAATCATTGGGCACCATAGGGAGTGTGCCTGCAGAGAAGGGAGAGGGCCACCTTCCAGGCTAAGCAAGAGTCCCACATGCTTGGGAGGTAACAGGAAAGGTAGACTCTGGTGCGAAGCCCTGGGAAAGTGGCTGGTTCCAGAGAGGCAAGGCAGCGTGGACTCAGCAGCCAGCCTGCCCGCGTGGGAAGCTGGCTCCGCCACTTCTGGATGTGACCTTAGGCAAGTTCCTTTACTTTTCTGCCTCCCAGTGTTCTTGTCTATAACGTGGTGATGATAATGGTAGCCGCCTTGGAACGTTGGTCCAAGAATTATCTGAGCTAAGGCATGCTACGTGCTTAGGACAGAACCTGGCGTATACAAAGTACCCAAGAAGTTGTTCATTGTTATTATTGTCACTCAGGATTTATCAAAGAAAGATTCCACCTTGTAATAGCTTAAGGTGAGTCCAGCATCTCCCTTTAACTTTCCTACCTCATCCAGGTTTACTGGTACCAGATTTTGGCCTGAGATTCTATAAACACTACTTCCCAGCCCTGTGAGGGATACAAAGATGACAATCAATAGAACCATCTTTGGCTCAGGCAAATGTGGCTCATGGGGGGAAGGACTGAGGGGAACACACTCCTCCTGAGTTCTTGTGAGAGTCACATCAGGAGCTTGGCTAGGTTCTGAGTGGTGCAGAAGACAAGAAATTTCCCACGGGGTTTTCAGAACTCATACTGTTTGTGGCAATAACTAGCACAGGGCAGAAAGTGGGAGGCTTATGGGGACTGGGGTGTGCTGGCTGGAATGGGCCACATCCAGAAACAGCTGGAGAGTTGCACTGGTACTGGGGATGCTTCTGGATGCTCATCTTGGGCAGGCTGGAAACATGAAATGGCTCTCGTACCTGAAGGTAAACCCTGGTCTGGGGGCAGAGAATGGGAGTGGGTGAGGAGGCTGTGCTTCCCTCAGTACCCGTGTCTGACAGCAGGTGCATGCAGGCTCTGCCCTTGACCCTGGTGAATGACTGTACGGTGCAGTGGACATGGGCTCTACATGGCAGCTTCTAGCAGACAGGCTTGCTCGTCTGAGTTCTGTGTAGCACTCCACAGGAATTATCTTTGCCCTGGTTTTAAGGAGTGGCATAATGTCATATTTGGGAGCCTGATTGGTGATGATGATGATGGTGGCCACTTAAGGCCACATGCCACTTCCTACATGGCTTTATCCTTCAGAGCAGCAAGTCAGCCTTGAGTGAAACATGCCAGATGGTGGGCATCTTACATGTGTGATTTCTGATTCTCACGATAACTGCACGAGATAGGCACTCACATTTTTTGTTTTCAAATGGGGAAACCAAGGCCTCTAGAGGTCCAGTGTCTTTCCCAAGGCCACCTAACTAGAAGCCAGTGCAGCTGGAATTCAAGCCCAGGTCTGTCTGATTCCCAGGCTGTGCCCTTCCTGCGGCACAGTGCAGGGGAGCAGTCTGGGGCAGGAGGTGATGGGCTTTGCTTTAAAGGAGCACCAGATGGTGGAGGAGTGCCAGAGCGGGCTGGCACAGTGGCTCCTGGCTGGGATGGGATGCTGGCTCCCCCCCATCCTCAAGGGTTGGGCATGGGACTCATGTCTCTGTCAGTAGACATTGGTCCCAGGCGACCAGGACTGCTGGCAGCATTCCCGGCCCGGGCACGCCCTGCACAATTCCTTCAGCAGGCGCAGGCCTCTTGACAGGGAGTGACAGCTGTGATTCAGCGCTTGCTACAGTGGCAGGAGAAACGCGGGTGAAACAAGGGGGAAAGGACTATAATTACCTCTTAACACGTTTCCACATTTCTCTGCTGTCAGAATGGTTTTGTTTTCTGATTTATTTTGATCTCCTTGAAAATTAGTTGCCGCAGTGCATTTGGCATGTAATCGTGGTCCCGCTAGCTAGCAGTCCTCATCAGCACTGTGAGCCGAGTAAACGTGATTTTTCTGCCTTTTCCCCAATCTGTGTCAGTTTCTGTGTGTGTCGAGGGCAAGGGGAAAGGGATGACCATGTGGTACTAGGTAAGTCTGCTGCCTGTTGTATGTCCTGGCTCCTCACCATGACCCTAGGACCGGGCAGTCTTGCAGGCGGTGTCTTCCCAGAGGCTCCATGACCCCCATGGATTGTCCAGTGAGCCTACAACCTCAACTCTTTTGCCCTAGCTACCTTTCATCGTCCCACTCCAGGCCTTCTCCGGGCTCTCCACTCTCTCCCCCACAGGCACTCGCAACTCCCTATATATTCCACACCAGCTTCCAGCCCCCACACAGCCCAGCCCTCCCCTTTGACCTGACGCCTCCTTCTGCCCTCAGGCACCTGTACCCACTCATGAAGCTCTTATCCATGAAACAGAGAGAACCATCTTGATATCCCTCTGCCGAGAGCACCACCAGATCTGTGCTCCATTTCCCGTGGGAAGGTGGCCAATCTTAGTCAAATTGTGTAGAGGCTTTTTCTCTCAGGTCAGGATGAGAAGGGAGCCAGCATGGTGCCATGGCAGCTGAGGTAGGGGAGAAGGGAGCCAAAACTGTAGAATTGTGAAGTGCTTGGTACCTTCCAGGGATGGGTGTCCATCAGCAGGCCCTCTCAGGAGAGGGCTGCCATAATGAACACTCCAGAAACAAGAGTGTTAGAGACAGGAGGAAACTCTGTGGTCCTTGAGCCCAATGACTTTATTCTTCAGTGGAGAAGACAGAAGCCTAGAGGTGGGTCAGGGATATGCTCAAGACACACAGCTGGCTGACAGTAAGTCTGGGTTAGAATCTGGATTTTGATTTCATTCTATCCAGAAGGAGGCTGGCTGGCTTCCTGATTAGAGCAGACAACTGCACATGTGCTGGGATTTGGGGGAATCTGCCATTTCCTTCCAGGGGTTCTATAACCCAAAGAACCTTTTCTTCAAACAAAACTTGGTGCTGAAAAGGTCAGGGCTACTTTGGTTCAAATGCATGAGGAGGAGTGGAATGGAGCCCACCTGCTCAGTTTCCCCTGACTCTCCAAGGCGGCCCTCAGGCATCTCTCCAGAACCTTTAATACCCCATGGAATAGAGTGACAGAACATTTAAGGTGTCTATTAACAGGGCAGACGAATGGATAAAAACATGCACAGCTTCTATGCTTCAGCATGGGTATATTTCCCAGAGTAATTGAAAGCTGAGACCAGGACTATAAAAGAATGGAGTTCCCAATAGGATAGCTGTTGAATAAGGAGATACTTGGAACCAGAATGAAATGTTCCCAGCCTGGGAAAGGCAAGTTCAGCTGGGGTGCTCTCGGGTTGAGGGTGGACTAGGCCAAGAAATGGGGGAGGCTGGAAGCTTGGGTACCTGAATCAGGCGTGCAGGGACCAGAGATCTCAAACATCAACTCTAGCCACTCGATGAAATTACCTATAGTAGGCAAATTCTGACACATCTGCCATGACCTGAATTCTTTCCAGCATGCCAGAAGGGCTGCAGAGTCACTGCAGAAAATCACATTAAGCTTTCCTATGGGAGACTGTGCCCTCGCCTAATAATGACAACTCACATTCACATAGCACTTTGTGCTCTATAAGACACTCTCGTATGCTAGGTGATTCTTCCCATACCACACGAGCTGGCTATTGTCATCACCATCCCCATTTCACAGATGTAGAAACACAATGAGCCATTGCTTTAGAAGCACCATTACTAACAATGACTCCTGACAGTTATATTCATCAGCTCATGGCCTAGAAAAATTTTGTTTAATCCATTCTCTCTCTTTTAGTAGACAGGCAGACAGAAGGGCCCACACACACCTCTCTCTTGCTCTGAGGATTGGTAGGGAGAGGATTTTGCTCCTGGTTTCTCAACAGCAGTTTCTCAGTCTTTGCTCTCTAACAAAAGACCCCATTCAGAGCCCCCTCTGCTCAGAAATCTAAGGAGGCTTCAGGCAGCAGTGGGGACCCCAGCCCTACACAGGCTCCTAGGAAGAACTCCAAGAGGATGCCCCATCCCCAGTCCTCTCAAGGATCCCAGCAGAGAATGGCATGAGTCCCTCACTGCTGAGTCTTGACTGGGCAGTGGCCGGGGCAGCTGAGGGAGCCTTCTGTCTCTTTCGCCTCCTCTACCTAACAGGAAGGTGACCCCTGTCCTTTCCACTCCCTCCCACCCCAGCTGCTCTCCACAAATGGGTCTGTTTTCTCTGATGCTTCTTTATTGCATGTTAACACTTAATTCCTGGACTTGATCCTATTACACCTGCGCGGACAAAGAGCAGAGCAAAAGGACCCACAGATATTACATTAGAGGCAGAAACCACCTCTAATCTGATCAACTGAGGTGGTTACATATTGTCACTGCTTTTCACAGGGACTGGGGGCGCCCCAGCCACCAGTGCTCCAGGCACTGATTCCTGGTCTCTTTCAAGGCCTGCAGTGAGGACGCACCCTCGCTCCTCACCATAGCATGCCTGGATAACAGATTCCAGGCACTTTGCCCTTGCTGCTGCTGATGGTCCACAGAGCACAGAAGTATATCTGACTTCATATCTGATAGGAACAAACCAATGTGTGAAGTCACCAGATAACCCAAATGCTTTCTCCTGGCTTTTGTAGCTCCCGTTTATTTTTAAAGATATTTTTGTTTGCTGAGGTATAATTTTCATACAGTAAAATTATTTCATTTTAGGTCTACATATCTGTAAATTTTTAAAAATGGCTTTATGGAGGCCTAATCAACATACAACAAACCCCTCATATTTCAAGTATGTACTTTGAAAAGTTTTGACATGTACATACACTTGTGAAACCATTACCGCCATCAAGACAGTAAGCTATCTGTCACCTCCAAAAGTTTCCTCTTGCTGCTTGGTAATCCCTCCAGCTCATCCTCCCTGCCCTCCTCGGTCTCTTTCCATCACCATAGTTTATATATTCTATAGTTTTTTATAAGTGGAATTTTTTGTGTGTGTTCTTTTTAGGCTGACTTCTTTCATTCAGCATAATTATTCTGAGGCTCATGAATGTTGTTGGATGTGTTGATAATTCATCCCTTTTTATTGCTGCTCTTCCATGGTATGGATATACCAAAATTTGCTCACCTGTTGATGGACATTTGGCTTGTTTCCAATTTGCGGCTATTTAAGTCAAGTCACTATGAATACTTACATACAAATCTTTGTATGGGCATATGCTTTCTTTCTCTTGAATAAATACCAAGGAATGGAGTGGTTTCGTCAAATGGGAGTATATGCTAAACTTTCGAAGAAGTTGCCACACTGTTTTCGAAAGTGGTTGCACCGTCTTACATGCCCTCAGCAGCGTACGACAGTTTCAGTTCCTCTACATACTCCCCAACACTTGGTATGGCCAATATTTTTAGTATTTGCTGTTACACGTATATAGTGGTATCTCATTGTGTTTTCAATTTACATTTTCCTAGTGACTAATGATTTGAGCATCTTTCATAAGCTTATCTGCCATCCACATATCTTCTTTGGTGAACTATCTGTTCACATCTTTTGCCCATTTTGTAATTGGGTTGTTTTCTTATCATTGCATTTTTGAGAGTTCTTTATATATCCTGGATACTAGTTCTTTGTCAGATATGTGCCTTGTAAATATTTTTAATGTCAGTCTGTGGCTGATCTTTTCTCTGTCTTCTTTGTCTGAAGTCAGTTTCCATATATGTGCAGATCTATTTCTGGATTCTCTATTCTATTGGCCCATTTGTCAGTCTTTACACCGATAGCATAGCTTTGATTACCATAGCTTTATAATAAATCTTGAAATCAGGTCATGTTAGCTATCCCTTCAGCTTTGTTCTTCTCTTTTCCAAACATGTTGTTTGGACTGTTCTAGATCTTTCACTTTTCTGTATGAATTTTAGATCTGCCTGCCAGCTTCTACAAGGGAAAGTTTTTGCTTCATGTATTTTGAAGTTCTATTAGTAAGTGCATAAACATTTAGGGTTGTTACGTTCTTTAAAGAATTGCCCCCCTAATTATTATGAAAATACCTTCTTTATCCCTGGCGGTATTCTTTGCTCTGAGCTCTACTTTGCCTGATATTAATGGTTTTCTTTTGATTCATGTTAGTATTGTTTATCTTTCCTACCTTTAACTTTTAACCCATTTGTATCTTTATATTTAAAATAGATTTCTTGTAAGCAACATATAGTTGGGTCTTGCTCTTTATCTAATCTGATTGTCTTTTACGTTTAATTGGGGTATTCAGACCATTATATGATTATTGATATACAGTGAGGTTTAAGTTTATCATCTTGTTACTGTTTTCTGTGAGTCCCATATGTTCTTTTTTCCCTTTTACCTCTTTTTCTGTCTCCTTTTGGATTGAGTATTTTTTTTACTCCATTTTATCTCTTTTGTTGGCTTCTTAGCAAAAACTTTTTGTTTTTGTTTTTTAAATGGTTGCTTTAGGGTTCATGGTACACGTTCTTAATTCATCACAGTCTACCTTCAAGTGTTACTATACTGCTTCCATTTAGCCTACTGCTTATAATAGTATTCTCCCATCTCTCCCTTCAGGGCCTTTATGCTATAGTCATACATTCTATTTATGCATTTGTTATGAACTTCATAATACATTGTTATTATTTTTGTTTAAGCAGTATTTTAAAGAAAATAATCACACATACATTTCTGCCATTCTTCCTTCCTTTATGTAGATCCACATTTTCATCTCATATCACTTTCCTTCTTTAAGCATTTCTTATAGTGCAGGTATGCCAGTAATGACTTTTGTATGTCTGGAACAAAAAAGAATTTTCACCTTTATTTTTGAGAGATATTTTTCACTTAGTATAGAATTCTAAGCTGGCAATTTTTTTCTTTCATAATCTAAAGCTGCTGTTCCATTGTCTTCTTGCTTACATTGTTTTCAACAAGAAATCTGCTGCCATCGTTGTCTTTGTTCCTCTGTAAATACATGTCTTTATGCTCTGACTACTTTCAATTTTTTTTTATCACTGGTTTTGAGCAATTTGATTATGAAATTCCTTGGTGTGTAATTTTCTTTTATGTTTCCTATGCTTGGAATTTACTAAGCTTCTTGAATCTGTGAGTTTATATTTTAAAAATTAAATTTGGTGAAGTTTCAGCTGTTATTTCTACAGATAATTTTTCTGTCTCCTCCTCCCCATTCTTGTGAGAATTCTGATTATACATATATTAGGCTGCTTGAAGCTGTCATACAGCTCATTAATACTTTTTTCATTTTATTTAATTGATCTTTTCTTCTTTCATTTCAGATAGTTTCTATTACTATGTCTTCAAGTTTACTAATCTTTTTTTGTGTCATGCATAATCTGATGTTAATCCTAGCCAGTGTATTTTTATCTCAGACACAGTAGTTTTCATATCTAGAAAGACTATTTGGGTCCTTTAATATTTTTTGTGTCTCTACTTAACTTCTTGGAATGAAGTTATAATTGTAGTTTTAATATCCTTATCTGCTAATTCTAACATCTGTGTCATTCTGGGTCAATTTCAATTGATTTTTCTTCTCATTGTGGGTTGCATTTTCCTGCTTTCTTGCATTGGACGAAAGACATCATAGGTTTTGCCTTGGTTAATGTTGAATTCTTATGAATTCAGTTAATTAAAAGTAATTTACAAATATTTTTAAACTTTATTCTGGGACTCAGTTAAGCTATTTGGATACAGTTAGATCCTTTTTTTGTCTTGTTTTTAATATTTGTTAGGCAGAGAAGCATTTAGTCTGGGGATGGTCATTTTCCACAACTGAGGCAAGACTCTTTTGAGTACTCTGCCCAGTGCCCTGTGAATTATGAACTTTTATACTCTGGTTAATAGGAACAGACATTATTTCCAACTCTGTGTGAGTACTGGGCACTGTTCCCTTTAATCCCCTTGGATGGATGGTTCTGTGGCAGAAAGACCCTAAGGTGACCCTCAGTAATTCCTGCCTCTTCTTGTTCATGCCTTTGTGTAATCCCTTCCCCTTGAGTGTCAGTAGGACCTGTGGCTTGTTTCTAACCAATGAAATATGACATAGATACTGCGATGCCACTTTGGTGACCAGGTTATATCATATGGCAAAGGTGATGGGTGTCTCTTATGTGATTATGTTATGTTATATAAGGCTTCAACTTAGGCCTGGAAAGCTTCCCTGTGGGCTCAATGGCATAAGTAGTCACGTTGGAGAATCCCACGTGTCGGGGAAGTGCAGGCAGTCTCTAGAGCCCAAGGTTGTCATACAGCCGCAAGGAAATGAATTCTGCCATCAATCTGAATGAGCTTGGAAATGGACTCTTCTCCAGTGGAGCCTCCTGATGTTATTACACCCTGGCCAAAACCTCGATTACAAAGCCTTGTGAGGCCTTGAACAGAGGACCCAACTAAGCTATGCCCAGACTTCTGACCTACAGAAACAGTGAGATAATAAATATGGGTTGTTTAAGCCACTGCATTTGTGGTGATTTGTTACACAGTAATAAAAACTAATATAGTTCTTTCCTGTGCCTGAGGCAGTTTCCTCACACACATGCATCAGTCAGTACTGTGCTGAATCACTCAAGGGGACCCTCTGCAGATCTCTGGAGTTCTCTTTTTCCTTTCTATTGCTCTGTCCTACTAAGTGTAGCTGCCTTGGTTTCCCCAGACTCAGCTCCATCTTAACTCCGGGAGTCTGCAAGGCCCCACCTGGGCTCTCCCTATTCATGCTGTGGCCCACAGACTCTTAAAGCAGTGAGATGGGACAGTCATGGAGCTCATCTCGTTCCTTTCCCACGTCTTGAGGATCTCAGACAATGCCTGTGTTGCCTGATGTCCAGTCTCTTGAAAACCTTTCTTCTATACTTTTTTTTTCCTATTTGTTTTAGGTTTTGATTGTTTCAGGTGAGAGTGTAAATCAGGTCTCTGTTATCCCATCTTGGCCAGAAGGAGAAGTCTCCAGTTGGATGAATTTTGCCAAATGTGTATCATCATATAAGCAGTATTGCAGTCAAGTTGGGAAACATTGCCTTCATCCCCCAATGTTGCCACATGCCTCTTTGTACTTATTCTTCCCCTTAGTGCCTGGAAACCACTGATCTGGTTTTTATCCCTGTAGCTCTGCTTTTTCCAGAATAATGTATAAATATGATTCTATAACTTGTTGCCTTTTGCATCTGTTTTCTTTCAATTTAACATGCTTTTGTGGTCATCCATGTTATTGCATGTAGCTGTGGTTCATTCCTCTTTGTTGCTGAGTAGTGTTCCACTGCATGCATGTATCACAGTCCTGCCAGTGATGTGGGAACAATTAGTCCAAAGATCCATAGATATTAGGGGAGAAGATCAAAATTCATGCAGCAAGCCCAAGTCTTTCTGCCTTCCTTCCTGTCTGCCTCCCTGCCTTCCTGCCCATCCATTCTTTCCCCGCCTTCCTGCTGCCTCTTTGCCTTCCTTCTTGCCTTCCTACCTATCTTCCTTTAGAAAAATCTAGGTAGATTTACCTAATAATTTAATAATGATTATTATTTTAAAACCAACCCAGAGCTTTTCAACCTATACTCCACAGGCTGAGACACATCCGTTTGTCCTCAAAGCCAGATGACTGGTTGGAAATTCTGAAAGGAAGAGATCCAGGGGTGACAATTCTGGAATTTGATGAACTTGCATAACATCACACATTGGAGGCTGGATTGGGATACATCCAGTTTCTCCTGCATTCTCCTTCTCCTTCTTTCCCAAAGGAAGGACAGTCCTATGAGCCAAAAGGCAATAGACAGCCTGAATGCATTCCAGGCTTACAGAACCTAATGCTTGGATTTCCTTCCCAACGGGAAAGGAGTATGTCTGAGGGGTGAGGCAGAACTGGAAGCTCTGTGGAGGCTGAGTGTCTCCCATGTAGGCTCTGAAGACCCTGCCTGAGGCAGTAAGTTTAGGAGTAGGTCACCATGACCACTTCTTCCCCACAGCCACATCAGAGGGGAGAATGGCGCCCATGTAGGAGCTTAGGAGGAGGAGATGAGTGTGCTCTGTATGTGTGTGAGCAGGGTGTCTGAGCCAATTGTGCCCACAGAATGAGCTGTCAGGAACAGGTGGGTCTCACCCAATTCCTGCCAGAGAAGGGGTGTGGAGCAAGAAGACCTACAGTCTGTCTGTGGCAGGTCTCCATAGATTTTGCTTTCTTTAGGTTTGGTTAACTCACTGAAGACCCTTACTCATTCTCAAAGACTTGTAGTGCATGTCAATTAGGAATGTTTTCAGTTTCAAGCAATAGGGTTCTTTAGAAGCCTGGAAGTAGCCTCAGGTCTGTCCAACAACTCAAGATGCCACTGAGGACCAAGGCTCTTTATCTCTCCTCTCCCTCATACTATGCTTTTCCATGCTAAGACTTGTTTTCTCATTTATTCCAGGTGGTTGATGCAGTACCAGGCATCCCATCCACATTCAGCGCAGGGTGAGGGAGGAAGGTGTGGTGCCAGCGGCACTCTGTCCCCTTTAACACATAACAGAGGCCTTTCCCAGAAGCCCCCAGGATAATAGTTCTTGAACTTCATATACATAAGTGTCACCTGGGGGTCTTGTTGAAACACAGGTATGGATACTGTAGATCTGGAGTGGAGCCTGAAATTCCACATTTTGACCAAGCTCCCAGGATATGTCCGTGCTTCTAGAAACTGCATTTTGAGTGGCTCCCTCTTCATCTTATTGCCAGAACTTAGTCCCATAATTACAACTAACTACAAGGGAGGCTGACAAAGTAGCTTGCTTTTTCTCCCCCTGCCTTTATAGTGGAAGGGGCAAATGAGAAGAGAGAAGTAGAGAGTTTGTAGGACTGTCTGCTAGAACACTACTGAAAATGCAAGCTATGGGAGCTTCTGAAGCCATAGGTTGACTTGGGACAAGCTAGAGCCTTTGTTCCCACAAGGGAGGACCATAGACCTGCTTACACTATGTTCACACCAGGCCCAGGGGGATGGGGTGTCCCTGCCCTGGGCCGGTCAGTCCTGTGTGCTAGGCTGTGAGGGAGCTCACAGGAGCAAGGATACCACTTACTGAACTTCGTTGCCTCCAGCACCAAGCACGATGCTGACACACAGCAGGACCTGATAAAATGTGTCGAACTGAAATCCTACTAGCACATTTTCTTATTACAGGGCTTCTCAAACTTTAATGTGTACACAGTGGCCCGGTATAGGGGAACCATGTTAAAATGTGGATTCCGATTCTGTACATCCAGGCTGGGGGTCCAGGATGCTGCGTTTTGAACAAATTCCCAGGTGATGCTGCTGCTGGGGATCCGGGGCCCCACTTTGAATAGAAAGGGCCTCAAACATACAAAGTCAAGTTTTCCTTCCTGACTTAGCAGCAGTTGCTTGTTATTCATTCACTCAGGGCGAACAGCTGTTTGTGGGGATGTTATCAGACATTAGAAATAGACCTGCGGGGGGCTGGGGCAACCCCGCCTGTGCTTGTTTCCAGGGCAGGGGGCCTGGAAGCCTGTAGATCTCATCCCTTGCTTCCTTGGGCCCCTGCCTGCCCCAAACAAAAATGAGCAGTGTACCCCGGGTGAGAAGAGAGACCAGCCAAGCATATCTTTCAACAGCTCTTAACTTGCTTGGCTCCAGCCATGAAACAGGAACACGCCACCCCTGTCTCAGTCCTGGCCTTCCGGAAGTGCTGGGGACTCAGGCCCAGCTGCGTGAGGGGCCGATGCGTTGCAGATGTCCGAGCTTCGCTGGCACAGAATGGGCTTCAGGCGGGGGGTTGGGGGTAGCTAGGAAGAGTGAGCAAGAAAGGCATTTTCTGTGAAGAATTGTGCCCAGGGGAAAAGCTGAATTCTCTAGAGCAGAGCTTTGAATTTTTTTTTTTTTTAAGTAGCGGGAACCCAGTTACTGGAATTTCTTCTGAATTAAAAGCCAAACAAAAGTTTCTTGTGGTTTCAGTTACACAAGAGGCCGCTGCCAAGATGGAATGAATGAGAAGAGCTGCTGAAAGGAAGAGCCCATGAGGGGTTGGGGAATGAGGGGTGAGCAGGACAGGACCCCAGGGCCCGTCACCAAACGGTTCTCTTGGTTG
Source organism: Ailuropoda melanoleuca (assembly GCF_002007445.2). NCBI lineage: Eukaryota > Metazoa > Chordata > Mammalia > Carnivora > Ursidae > Ailuropoda > Ailuropoda melanoleuca. The sequence continues at coordinate 1,459,262 of NC_048233.1, read as the reverse complement.
AGGCACGCTGCCCACTGTTATGCTGTCCACTTTTAAGGGAAAGAACTGACTGTACCCGTCTTCAAAAGGGGGGGGTGTGTGAAAGTGATATGTGGACTGTAAGACGTGGACACATGTAAATGATTAGCCTGCCTTTGTCATTTACCGTAATTCAGGGCCTTGCACTCTATGGGGTCTCTCTTTGTTCGGTTTCCTGGCTGATTGGCAGCTGGGCCAGACGGCTCGCCTGCCCCTAAGCTACAAGGCTCTTGATTCGGCCTTGCTCAGATGTGACGCTGCAGCCAATGCCTGCTGCTCCAAGGGGCAGGGATCATTAACTTCAATTAGTCATCCCCAAACTTCATTTTTCTCAGCACCTCGAGCCTCCTCCCACTACCTTCCTTGTAGCCACAGAATGGGCCTGGCCAGAGTGTGGCTCCTTGCCTCTCTCCTGGCCTGCCTCTGTGGGGAGCACTGCTTGAAGCCTGTGGGGGACTGGAGTAGAACAGATCTGCAAGATCCTGGCTTGGGCTCCGGTGGTGGCCAGCTCCTTCCCTCCCTGTAGAGAACCAGGGACCACGAAGTGCTGGCAGCAGCTTGTCTCTCGGACCCTGTGCCCTCTTAAGAAACTTTCTGTGTTTCTCCATATTTACCTACTAGGAATTTCCCCTTCCTTGGATCAAGTGGGTTGGCATGGCTCCTGAGAGCTGACCGAACTCCTTGCTCTCAGCTCTGCATTCAGTGTTTGGAATGGACCTCAGGAGGGTGTTTACACCACAGAAATCATCAAGAGCTACAGATCAGGGCTTTCATCCCACCGTCCCCTGGAGAGTGGTTTGTTAAATACTTCCCAGCACACCACTGGTGAAGGTCGGGTCGAAGTTGAGGGAGAGGCTAGGTAGCAGAGGGAATCCTCCCTCCTTCCGCATAGCCTGTGTTGGCCATCACGGAGCTGCTTGCTGGAACTAAGAGCTCTGCTCTCAATAACTCCGTGGGCACATCCTTAACCCAAAAGTGTTGATCAGTTCTGCTGGAGGCTTTAGCTCTGGAACACAGCTGGACATAACCCAAGTTGAGTTGTAGACAAGACATACTTCCTCTGTTCCTTGCCTTCCTTCCATCCCCTTCCACCAATCCCTGTCTTCTTATCTGACATAATTTCTACTCTTTTTAAACAACCTGCCGCTGATACGCTCATACCAAGAGAGATTGGTACCTACCTACCCGGGGACATTTTGGGGGTGGGGGAGGAGAGTGTTTTATTGGGGATTAAAGTTGTAAGTCCAAGGAATACTGCACTGATAGTGGGGTTCAGTCGTTTCCCACTGGAGGGAGGGAAGTACTTTTTAAATTGCACAGCTTTTCAGACTTTGTAGTATTTTCAGTCATCCTCTTTTTAGGATCGGAAATCTCCTGAGAGACCTTTAGTCCAGCCCCTCATCTTACAGACAAGGAGTTTGAGGTCCAGGGAGGTTCACAGGGGCTCAACTCTAACGAAAGTGAAGGTGTCCCAGTGCCCTTGCCTGTTTGCTTGCTTGAGTGTTGAAAGGGCCCTCGCCTCGTGTGAATCATGAATGACAGCCGGCATTATTAGAGTGAACAGAGAATCACCAGGAGCTAAATACTCATCATTTGCATCTGGCCATTTCTGTCTTGTGCTTTTTCTTTGCAAAGAACTTTGAAACTAGACTGGCCTGTTTGACTTTCCTTTGGAGTTAATGTCAAAAATCACTGTGGCCTGGGAAACAGGCTTGGCTGTTTACATGAAACTGGAAGAGAAAACAAGAGCCTTGATTTTCCTGGGCTCTTAACTTTCTTTAATGAAGGAATTTGAGGAAATGTCCTGGAGGCAGGTATTCCTAGAATAGAATTCTTTTGAGGTGGAGCAAGCAGATGGAAATGTGTCTTAGGCAGCATGCCAGATTTTAGGGGCCAGTGTCTATGGGACGTACATCCAAGGATCTGCTATAGGCCCCTTGGGGAAGACATCATGGATAATATGGAGCCTGACAACCCAGTAACTAGCAGCTTTGCGGCAGTCTGGCGTTGGGTTCTTCTTGCTGGTCGAAACCATGTTCAGGAGGTTCATTCAACAGCTTATATTGATCGGCACAGATGAGGTGCTAGGCGTGGGCAGGGTAGTGGCACTGGGGGGTGGGGATTCAGTCCCTGCCCTGGAGACCTCACTGGCCAGTAAGGGGAGATAAGCCAAGAACAAATCACCATATAACTTAGGCATTAGAGCAGCTCTCCTCTGAAGAGAGGGAAACGGAGTCGGGGGAATCATTCTTACAATTGTGTTGTTTTTTCTTACCGCGTGATACTCCTCACAGGATAAAGGCATTCTTCCCTGTCGCAAAAGAGCATGCCTCAGGTGCTGACATTTGCCAGGATGATAGTAGCCACCCTCCATTCCAAGCGCACTGGAATCCCAGTGGAATTTTCAGCAAATTTTTATTCTCTTTTTCTGAAGATAAAAATCCAAAGTCCAGGAGTGGGGGCTTATGTAAGCAATTTGGATGTTGGGTGTCTGGTCTGGCTAACTGGTGTCAATTACCCTTATACCAAAAGTTCCCACAGGAGCCTGCCTCCAGTTGGCTGTTGGCCATTCAGACTCCCTCTGGATTCCTCACCATGGAGCCTTTCTTTCCCTTCTGGTCTTCTGGCATTTTAAATCCCTTTTCCCTTCTTCCCAAGGAGTGTTCTAGAGAGGACGGTTCTTGGGAATGGGCACCCCTCTCAGCTGACCACCCTAAGGTGAGGGACAGGAGCATGTGTTGAATCATCCCTGCTTCTTCAGACTGTGGCCCATACACTGTGCCCTCATGAAGTGTCACTGGGTAGATGACCAATGTCCCTTGAGGCGTGCTACTCAGAGTGCAATTCCAGGGAAACAAGGGGATACAAATGAAAGCGACTCGTTTGTTCAGTGGTTCTGTAGGAGTTGAGATCATTGCCCTGAAGAGCGGTTTTAGCCTGCATGGTCTAGAGGTCTTATCTGATGAGAAGCTATGTCCAACTTTGTGATTCTGCGTAAAAGATGCCGTGTGCCATTGGGAGTGACTGTATGGATTCTTTAAGTTACTAATTCTTATCTCTGGCCACCCATTAGAATCACGTGGTAGTAACAGAAACAATGCCCAGATCCCACAGTCTAATTAAGACTCTTGGTTCTCAGACTTTAATGGTCATCAGAATCACCTGGAGAACTTGGACCCCGCCCCTGAGTTTCAGGGGCTCTGGGATGGGGCCTAAGGATATGGATTTCTAACAAGCTCCCCGATAATGTTGTTGCTGCTGGTCAGAGACTGCACTTGGAGAATCACTAGTATGGGCAACTCAGTGACAACTCAGAAGCTCTGCTAGTGTGACCTAAGCATCAGAATTTTTTCAAACTCCCCAGGTGAGTCTAATGGACAGCCATGGCTAAAAATGTTATTAAATCAATGGTTTCATTGCATCATCTGATCACTATTCTCTGGTCAGATTGCTTGCCAGCCCAGTGTTGAAGTGCAAGGGACCTTTAGGAGTCTCACTGATCACTGAACCATCCAAGAAAACCTAGACCTGCCCAAGGACATCCAGTGTGGTTTTCCTTGTCCTTTTGAGAAGTCAAGTGAAACCTCCATCTCTCCCTGCCCTTTTCTCTAGAACATGAATGTACAGCAGGCTGCTGATAGCAATGTCATTTGCCCTAAGTCTCCTTACCCTCTCCAGCTAGCCTCTCCCTGAGCTTGGACGATTTCGTGCCAAACACACGATGATGGGCTGTTTACCTCCCTCTGGAGTTTGAGACTCTTGTGCAGATCCTGCCCCACCCTGGGCAGTTCAGGAACCAATCAACCCGCTGGCCATGGCAACCCAGGAAGCATCACTAATTGCTCTGAAATAGGTTGATGGCACCCCGGAATTGCCCTTTCTGCTCCCTCCCATCAAGTGTGTTCCCAGTTCCATTTTCCTCTTCAAGGCAGCTCTTCTGTTAGCGGGCTAGTGTTTCTGGCTGGGGTCTGTGTTTTCCAAGGCCTTCAGCACTGGTTCTTTCTACCCAGCTCGGCTGCTGGGCTGAGAACCCACTCTGTGTTCGAAGCTTCGTGTCCTTGGCAGGTCAGAATATCCCTGGTCTTGTGTGCCTCGGGACCGCCCCCTGCCCCCTGCTTCTCTCTACAGCAGATATGAGGAGGAGCATCCCAATGATTCAGCACTCTGTAGGGCGCCCTTGCCCACTGACTCTGGCAGCCCCGGTCAACGGGGATCTGTAGTGTGGCCTTTGTGGCAAGGCTGCCCCTGCTCACAGCCAAAGAAGACCACTAATATGTGTGTGTGTGATCTGACATTGGCAATGTAAACAGCAAGGCAACACATGTATCGGAAGGCAAATTTTAATCAAAAGTCTTTTCTCCGACTCAGCCTGTCTGTAAGGATATGGAAATGCCAAACTGTCAGGGTGTCAGTCATGTTAGAAGGTTCCCTCGTGCAAAGTGGACCGAGTGAAAGAGACTGGGCTTCATTGACATGAGATGTCTTTGATTAATTATGGGCCAAATGCATCCCATATGGGGAAGATGTGTCCCCAGGCAGTTAGGAAAGCTGGCAGGAGCCAAAGCTTCCTGAGGAATGTTGGGTCTCCTCTCATGCAATGTGACGGGGGTGTAGGCCATACAGAGGTAGGGTCTCAGAGTCAGGGTTTCTGTGTGGGAAAATGGAGCATGTGACCCGTCGGCAAGTTGTGTATCTTCCAGTGGGTGTAGCTGTTAAGGCATTGGACCCAATAGTCTTGCTTAGTCTGCTGGAGCATTGGAAGGTCACAGGCCAGATGAGGGCAGCCAGTCAAACCTCTCGGACAAAGCTCACTGTAAGAACGATTTCCTATGGAAATCTCCAGGGGAGGGATGGAGAAGAGCTACAGAGCCTATGAAATGTGGGGTTGCCATCTGGGCTCTAGTATCATCAGGAAATCAGATCTGTACAGTGAAAATACATTCGGGCAACAAATATTTACTGAGTTCCTACAATGTGCTGGCATGATGCTATTTCCCGGGGACACAGCGTTGGTGTAGACAAATACAGTCCCTGTCCTCACTGAAATTCCTATGCCATCGGAGCATATCAACATAGACACGGTATTGCATGATGAATGTATGAGGACTCTATGTGCAATGGTCCAAGGTTCTTACGATCACACAACGGGTACACCCGTATCTGAAATGACTTTCTAGGATCCTAAGTGGTCAAACACAACTTTACCTTTACTTTACTTTACTTTCCCTCCCCTCCCCTCCCTTCCTTCCTTCCTTCTTCCTCCCTCCCTTCCTTCCTTCCTCTTTCTCTCTCTCTTTCTTTTTCTATTTGTCATTTACCTGCTCACACTCTGTCAGCTCAAGTTACTCTTCTACTCATAAGAGGAAGGAAGTTTGTGTCAAGTCCTACAGAATCACTGAACATTTGCATTTGGAAGATCACCTGGGTCCACCCCTACTTTAAACATAAAGATACTGAAGCCAGAGAAATTGAGGAACTTGTTCAAAGTGATGCAGCTAGTTAGCAATAGAATTTGGGTAGAAATCTGCCTTCTCAACTCCTAGCTTAGTATTCCTTTGAGTTTACCTTTGTGTCACCTTTGCAAAAATAAAGCCAATTCAGGGGAAGTTCTTGGGCATTTATGGCCAACTGCTCTCATTCTGAAGAGTTAATGTTTTAATTGGCACAGCAGAGCTAAGTCTGCAGGTGGGTAAGTGTGGACAGGTGGAGAATCAGCGTCAAAAGAGAGCCGTCTGGCCGGCACCTAATTCTCTCGGCAGATGTCGTGGCGATTGGGGATTGGTGCATCAGGTAAGGGATGATGCTGGGATGCTGTCTTCTGGGACCCATAGGCTCAGTGGGGCAGGTACATGTTTCAGAGAAAGATGGTGCTGATTTTCTCTAGGAAGCCTGTGGGTGGCAGTCCCATGAGCGAAACGTTGGAGCAGGCACATTGGGAGACAATCATAAGAATAAGAGAGAAAGTGCCGGTGGGAGGAAGAGAAAATACCTTCTTTGGGGGAAAGAAATGATCTATGTCAAGGAACTTCCTTTCCCAGCCATGCAGATCTGGGGAGTATGAGCAGAAGGCATGGTGGGAAGGCTGCAGTGGGGACGTGAAACGAGCCGGAGGAACCCCCACCACAGGCTTTATTAAGGGAACATGTCAGGGTTACTCCACCGAGTACCCCTCCTGCTGGACCCAGGGCTATTCCACTCAGTGCCATAGAGAGTGAGAAGTCAAACCTGTGCAGAAAAGGAGCCAAGGACTCTTATGAGAGTGAAATGTTAAATTTGCTTGGAAAGTTACTTTTCACAGGGATGTGAGATGTGTGAAAGACTGATATTTCAGGAGTGAAATTGCCCATATCAGCAGCGCTGGTTACGGGATCTTTGGAACATAAGGATGATTTCCTGACTGCCCTAAGGAAGCACATCCTTGGTTTTCTCAAGTGGGTTGTCTGAATCAGCCAACCTATTGAGGAAAAATGGTGGTGGTTTACAGCATGGATTTTGAAGTTGTGTAAACTGGATTGAAATCCTCAGTTCGACTAGTTGACAACCAGGTGGGCAGGTCACTTAAACTTGCTGAGTTCTAGATCCTACATTCTATGAGGTAATAACTAATATGTCACAGGGTTATTGCAAGGATAAATAGTATCTAAACACCCAGTAATATGTCTGGTTCGTAGCAAGCACTTAAATGGTAATCCTTACTAAAACAAAACAATAAAAGGTGCTATTCCTGAAGCCAAAAAAAGTTTTTTGGAAATGGAGCAGTGTTTAATGAGGGAGCCTCAGAATCCAGAGCTACCAGCCAAAACAATCAAAATGGAACCCAGATGGGTATTTATCCAGGGCCCTTTGCTTACCTACTCCAAGGATCTGCCCTGGAGCCTGCAGGGAGAATTTGCCGGCGCCACCTACTGGTAGGTTCTTGAAACTACAAACTTTTTCTAGATGTGGCTCCTTGGTGAGTAGGACACCTGGGAGAGAAGGGAGGAAAGGAAGGTAACTCGTAGTTTTGCAACTGTTTTGATTATTTCAAATTGAGATGTTTGTAAATAAGATGTTAGAGTCTGGAGATTTTGTTTGGTCTTGCGTTCGGCATAAATATAGTTTTATTAAAACTTGTCACAGTAGCATCCTGCAGTGGAGAACACAGGATCTGGCTGTGACAAAAGCTACAGCGACTTCCGAGTGGCAGCATTTGGAAATGTTTTTTCTGGGTAGCACACCCAGGCTACCGTCAGTGTGCTGTTTGTCCATCCTAAGAAGCAAGAGAGGCGAGTGTCACCAGCCCACTCAAGTCGGTCCATCACCTCTGTTTACTACATGGGAAAAGTGATGCACATACAAGGAAGGGATTCTTTTCCAGAAATCCTCAGTGTGCCAGAAGAAGAGAGAGATCCAAATTAGGGAGCCATCTACATTTTGTTTTGAGTTTTTGTTTGGGAGCATTTTTCCAATGAGAAGGCAAGAAAGGGCTGTTTCAGCTCCTCATTCCTTGGTTGGGTTTAATGATCTTCCCCAGTTTGGAGCTGTCCTGAACCTAACTATCAGTAAGACCAGCAGGAGGGCATCACTAGGATTAGAAATAAGGGGAGACCGATCAACAGACCTCCATTAAGCACGACTAAGTGCCAGACCTTGTTCTGGTTTCTGAGGAGACAAAGAGGCATAGGACTCGAGCTTATCCTTAAGAATATGACAGTGGGGAAGCGAGGCAATGAGAAGAGAATTTAGTAGTACTAACTAACTATATAATAGTGAAGCGAACAATGGGTCCCATAAGACAGGGCCATCCTTTTGTGGGATATTAGAGAAGGAAGCATGCATGTGGTTGGAAATGGTTCTGGATCTCTGAGATGATGATTCAATTCCATGTACATTTTCTGTGTCCTTTCTCTGTATAGAGAACATTGTTGTAGGTGCCCTAAGGTATTTGGAGAAGGATAAGGTTAGGTACCCTTTCCTATCCTCTGTGTCCTCCCATTCCCACACTGTACAGCATAGAGGTCAGGAGCACTATTTCAGGAATCAGCCCACATCTGAAATTTCCAGCACTTACCAGCTGTGTGACCATGACCAAGTTATGGAACCTCTCTATAGCCTCATATAGTCAATCAACAAACATGTATCAAGTATCATTGCAAAGGCACTGGGGTGTTATGGTGGCTGAAGCAGGTGAGCTAGGGGGTTAGGGTGGCCTAGAGGCATAAGGGATATGCAGATACAGGTGAACATGGAGGGAAGGGCAGGTAGCATATCTAAGCAAAGCTACCTTCTCAAAGTGGTCTGGGGACCTTCCAGTTCTCAGCCAGATCTCTGACCCAAATGGACAGACCCTGGTGAAGGGCCAAGTGGCAATGTGTTTTAGTGTCCCTTCCTGCCTTCCTTCTCTTTCCGTTTTGTTTGTGCCCTGCAGCACTGGGCCCACACTGGCGTGCTGGTGGGAACCTGCTTGCCTGGTTACAGGGGCACTGCCAAGGAGCCTTCTATAATTGCTTCCTTTCTTTTATTTTCTGGCATATTTATTAGTTTGAAAAGCCCTTGGCAATCAGGAAATTCCACTTTCCTCTGCAGCTCCTTTATACTTTCCTTGGTATATGCCCAGGCCACAAATACTTGTGTATTACTTGGTTTTTCACGGAGATGCCTTGTAAATTCTGAAGCCCTGATGGGTGCATTTCTACCCCCGGAGGTGGGAGAGGGAAAAGAGAGTAGAAGGGGAGAAGGGGAGGCATCTGAACACTGAGGTGTTCCAGAGTCTGGGGTTTAGAATGTCAAGCTGACCGGTCATCTCAGTCCCACCCCCATCCATCCCCTAACATGGCTCAGAAGGAAGTCTTTATGCCTGTGGAGGCCTCTTGAGAGAAAACAGTAATACTTTGAAAATCTCCTCTGAGACCGAAAGTGAAAGAAATGGAATCAAGCTGTAGCGTAAGTGTGCTAGAGTCGTTAAAAGTAGGTTTTTTCCTGTTAGATAAAATGCCCTTCTGCATATTAACAATATTATATGTAGGGACACCTGGGTGGCTCAGTCAGTTAAGCGTCTGCCTTCGTCTCAGGTCATGATCCCAGGGTCCTGGGATCGAGCCCCACATCAGGCTCCCTGCTCAGTGGGGAGTCTGCTTCTCCCTCTGCCTGCTGCTCCCCCAGCTTGTGCTCTCTCTCTCTCAAATAAATTCTTTAAAAAAACCCAATAATATATGTAAATATGGGAGACTCTCATATGATTGTGACATGGTGACATAGTGTGGTCCTGTCTATAGGCACTGGGATCAACTAAATGTCTGGTATGCTTAATAGCAGTAATATTCTTTAATCCTGTGACTCCATGAATGCCTCTAAACCTAGAGTCTTTCACAGTTTGACCTTTAGAATAGCTTTTTTTGGGCTTATTAGTTATTTTTTAAATACATATACTTTGTTTTCCAAACTAGATTATACATTTATTATTTTTACTCATATTTCTACCAGAGCCTAGAATAGTGCTTTTTTGTTAAAGCCAATCAAGTTTGACAAAATATCAATAGATCGCAGGCATTCCTAGTTTCTGCTAGTGCCTGTACGCGAATTCATTTTTTTTCTTGAGGTGACAGGGAACTCTTATAGCAATTCTACTATGAAGTCTTCTTCTGTATCAGTATATTTGATTTAACCATTTATTAACTGTCTAATAGTATGCACCAGCCATGGTTAGGTGCTGGTAATGTAAGGTAATCCAAGGCCCAATCCTGGAGTGAGTGGTATTGACTACATGGGGAGACAGACATTCAAACAGACATTCAATATAAAGAGATATATAGTCTTTATGTAATTTAAAATGAAATACCAATTAATAGTATATTAATACCAAGTATATATGAATAATTTTAAATGGAGGGAGTGTTTTTGCCTGGTGTAAAAGGAGAGAGTTGCAAAGAGGATGCATTTGATCTGGAACTCACAGATAAGTAAGAGTTAGTCAGAAAAAAAGGTTGGCGATGTGGGCAGAGAAAGAAGGAAGAACATTCTAAGCAGAGGATGGCCCATGGCATGAGGCGTGAATGTGGCTGAAGTTTCTGAGGAAGTTTGAGCAGGCAGCCTGGTAAGGGAGATGCAGACTGGGGTCAGAGCAGGAAGACCTTGAATATCCTGGGAAAGAATGGGGCCCGTTCCTGTAGGCAGTCAACAAGTACCCTGCTGACATTTGGGGAGGCCTGTCTGGTGGTGGGGAGTGGACAGGGAGGCTGGCGGTAGGTCAGAGAGGTCAAGAAGGCCTGGGCTGCAGTGGTGAGGGTGAGAATCCAGGCAGAAAGCAGCTCCAAAACGAAGTAGCTCTGTGGGCAGGGAAGATTGTCTTCAAAGGCTGTTGGAGCGCGTCACACAGCTTGAAGAATGCCAACCAGGCCAAGGAAGGAAGAAGACAGTCAATGAGAGCGGAAGTCAGGCCATCCAAGCCAGACGAGCCCAAGTAGACCTGCAGGGGCAAGCAGCTTTGTTATTTAGTATGCCATGGGTCACCAGAATAAGGAGCATCTCTGGCAGCTGCTGGGACTGTGGATGCGTTGTTGGTCACACAGACCGAGACAAGTAGTGAAGGCAATTTTCACCATCAATCAAGCAGAAAATCCAGCCACAGGTGGGCTGGGCAGTGTCTGTTTATGTGTGCAGTTGGTATGTGGTGTGGCATGTCTGCCCCCCGTGGGAGCTCCATGGTCAGTTAAGCTATAACTGGGCTCACCGTTCTGTGGCATACTCTTCTCAGGGAATCGGTTTGTTTGGCATTTGTCTCGCATCTCACCCTTCTTCCTATTTCCTCTTCCAGCATGTTTTCTGGGGACTGGACTATTGTAGTAGTCTTCCAGCTGGCTCCCTGCATATAGCCTCCCACTAGGTTTAGGAAGAAGACTCTAACAGAGACATGCATAAAGGCCTCCACTAGAGTCTTCATCCTAAATCATCTTTTGCTCTTTAATCCCCCTTTAAAACAGATTCTTTGGCTCCTAGAAGCCTGGACAATAAACATCCTTAATCTGACAAATGGCCCTTAGCGATTCCCCCAAACCTATTCTCCATTTTTCTTCAGGATGCAATGAGTATGGTCAAGCCGATTAATTCCTCATTTCTTATTCCTATTGTGGCCCTCCCACCTCTGTCACCTCCCATCTAAAATGCCTCTCCCCATTCTGTCCTTCAAGGTTTCATTCAAACAACCCCCCCCCACCTTAACGAAACATCACTCCTCTGACATCTTGCAGCCCTCACTACATAGTCACACATTTGGTACCTGACAAGTGTGCCCACGTACCTGAATTTCTCTTTCCAGGGCAAGGAATTTTCTTCTATCTCCTGTATTCCCAGTAATAGCAGAATTTCCTTAAAATAACACTGTTCAAGGGATGTGTGTTGATAATAATGATTCTGGCTCAGCTGGGGGGGGGCACATAGATGCTAAATGGTATTAAGAATGGTAAGGTTAAAAATAATAATACCTACCGTTTCTATTCATCACAATAGGTCAGGCACAGTGCTAGGCCCATTACGATCCTATGATTTAAGTGTTGTAACCACCCTGCTGCTTGACAATATCTCCATTTTGCAGACGAGCCAGCTGAGACTCTGAGGAGCTCAAGGTCACACACTTGGGAGTAGCAGATGTGCAAGTGGGCCAGCTGTCTGATTCTAAGCTCACACTCCTAACCTCTCAGTGTGCACCCTCTGTTAGTAGTTCATATCGCAGACTGCACGATTGTTTTCATCGTTTTGTTTTTGGGAACATGTTGCTTCTTTGTCCCTGTGATTGGGTCTTCCCTCCTCTCTAGAATAGGAGCAGCCTTGGTAGGAAGCAAGGAGAGTGGAAGGGGTGTCATATGCCAGAGCGGTCAGAAAAATGAGGTTGCTCAGCGGGTGTCATAAAAATGGATGACTTGTGCCCTGTGCCTTAGAGTAAAGATGGAAAAATGGAAAGGGAGTGGGAAAAAGAGAGATGTTGACAGATGATGAGTGAGCACAAGTGTTTATCCATGCTAATGGAGTGGGGACGTGATAGCCGCTCTGCCCTAATGGTTACGAGGAGCAATCTCTTCACTGCAAAATGCAGAAGTGAGGGGAATCTTCACCCTAGAGACAGAGGAACCGAAAACCCTTGACTGCAAACAATGGCTGAAGCATTTCTCTACGGTCCCGGCTCACAGGCCAAAAGACAGGTCACAGGCAACAACAAAGACATTTTATGTTGAGGGAAAACTTAACCCTGATGCTGGCTTTGGCTCTTTACCCTCGCGACCCTCAGTCCGAGGCCATTGCAGCACTGCACGGGGACAGGCTGGAGGAAGGTTCCTGGGGTCCAAAAGGGTGCAGGCCCAGTGTTCTTTCCCTCTCAATGCCAACCCAAAGTAGTATTTGGAGCTGCTTGCAGAATATCCTCAATGCAGACCACCTCCTCTCCACCACCGCCCGCACTGCTGCCGTAAGCTTTCCCACATCAAACTGTGGGCTATCTCAATTCTCTACCACGGAGCCAAAGAGTGAGGAAAAGGGAAGGAAAGCCAGACTTATACGGGGCACACAGAAGTATAAAATGCCCCAACTGGTTTGTGGTCCAACAATAGGGAAACGCCCACCTGCATGGGGTAGAAATGTCTCTTCGTTGTAAATGTCCCTCTGCCTGAAATGCCACCATTATAGCTTTGCTTTGCTTCCACTATTCCATAATCCTCTAGGGAAAGAGAAAACTTTAACTTGCTAACACCCTTATCAGAATCACTTAGCTCATTACAGATCAAATAAATCCATGGAACTGACTGAAGAAATGGAGAAGGGTTTAGAAAGCCAAATGTGTCTTCCTCATCATTTTGCCCGGGTCCCGCCTTGGGGGTGCACCCCTCTGTTAGTTGGTGAGAGAAAAATAACCACGATAAAAGGGAAGATGTTGAGTACAGCACAGGGAAGCAAACAACTCCATAATAAAACTAACTCTGATTATGTTTGCAAGCTTCCTGTGTGTTATCCCCTTAGCCTACCCACCAAACTTTAGCTGTCATTTACTCTCCAGGGGCAGGAGCACAGAACACATGGGAGTTGCCACTGCAGGGAGCTGCCTTATTGACAGTAGCATTTACCAGAGGCATTTAAAGGCTGATTGTTTCCTCCAGGGAGCTGGCTGGGCTTTGAGAGAGAGATTCTGCCTGCACCAGGGGGATGTTGACAAATAGAGAACCGTTGGCAGAATCAGAAAGTGGTCAGGTCCCTGGGCCTGATTCACTTGTGCTGTTAAGATTGTTATTTTTAATTCCTCAAAAGACAGTGGGTTGTAAGAAAGTGGGCTGTTGCCTCTGCCTCCCAAGAGCAAAGGCTAAGGAGAGAGCTTGCTAAGGAAGCATCCCTGCGGAGTTCTGACCCCCAGGTGTTGTGTTACCCGCCCCCCCCCACCAACCCTAAGCCTCACAGCACGCTCGTGAATTTTGTGAGTGATATTTTGACATTGAAATCATTCAGGTGGCATTTCTGTGAGAATATTGGGTCCTCTCCCTCGGTTTGGTCTGAATATATATACATAATAGATGTGTGTGATTATCCATGTATTACATATGTGTATGAATATCTATACATTATATATGTGTATACCCATGCGTATATTCATATAGTTTACGTTAGAATATTTCTCCATGCCCCTTGCATACACATGTATACGTAACATGTGTATACCTGTATCTATTTTTAACAGTTGGATATATGTAGATGTGTTGCAGCACTCCAGCATTTGCCAAAAACACAAAACAAAACCAAAAACTGCACACACATTTAAAGGAGGGGGAGAATGATATTCGCAATGGGGAAAAGCTGAAAGCCTTTCCCTTAAGATCAAGAACACGACAAGGATGCCCACTCTCGCCACTATTATTCAACATAGTACTAGAAGTCCGCAACAGCAATCAGAAGACAAAAAGGGATCAAAGGTATCCAAATCGGCAAAGAAGAAGTCAAAATGTCTCTCTTCGCAGATGACATGATACTCTATATGGAAAACCCAAAAGAATCCACTCCCAAACTATTAGAAGTTATAGACCAGTTCAGTAATGTGGCGGGATACAAAATCAATGCTCAGAAATCAGTTGCATTTCTACACACGAACAATGAGACTGAAGAAAGAGAAATTAGGGAATCCATCCCATTTACAACAGCACCAAAAACCATACGTTACCTTGGAATTAACTTAACCAGAGANAGAAACTACAAATCACTCTTGAAGGACATTGAAGAAGACACAAAAAGATGGAAAAATATTCCATGCTCATGGATCGGAAGAATTAACATAGTGAAAATGTCTATGCTATGCAGAGCAATCTACACTTTCAATGCCATCCTGATCAAAATACCATGACATTTTTCAAAGAACTGGAACAAACAACCCTTTAAAGAACTGGAACAAATAGTCCTTAAATTTGTATGGAACCAGAAAAGGCCCCGAATCTCCAAGGAACTGTTGAAAAGGAAAAACAAAGCTGGGGGCATCACAATGCCGGATTTCGAGCTGTACTACAAAGCTGTGATCACAAAGACAGCATGGTACTGGCACAAAAACAGACACATCGACCAATGGAACAGAATAGAGAACCCAGAAATGGACCCTCGGCTCTTTGGGCAACTATCTTTGACAAAGCAGGAAAAAACATCCAGTGGAAAAAACGACAGTCTCTTCAATAAATGGTGCTGGGAAAATTGGAAAGCTATATGCAAAAGAATGAAATTTGACCACTCTCTCACACCATACACAAAGATAAACTCCAAATGGGGGCGCCTGGGTGGCATGAGACAGGAATCCATCAAAATTCTAGAGGAGAACATAGGCAACAACTTCTATGACATCGGCCAGAGCAACCTTTTTCACGACACATCGCCAAAGGCAAGAGAAATAAAAGATAAAATGAACTTATGGGACTTTATCAGGATAAAGAGCTTCTGCACAGCCAAGGAAACAGTCAAAAAAACTAAGAGACAGCCCACGGAANAAAGATAAACTCCAAATGGATGAAAGACCTCGATGTGAGACAGGAATCCATCAAAATCATAGAGGAGAACATAGGCTGCAACCTCGTTGATATCGGCCACGGCAACTTTTTTCATGACACATCTCCAAAGGCAAGAGAAATAAAAGATAAAATGAACTTATGGGACTTTATCAGGATAAAGAGCTTCTGCACAGCCAAGGAAACAGTCAAAAAAACTAAGAGACAGCCCACGGAATGGGAGAATATATTTGCAAAGGACACCACAGATAAAGGACTGGTATCCAAGATCTACAAAGAACTTCTCAAACTCAATACACGAGAAACAAATAAACAAATCATAAAATGGGCAGAAGATATGAACAGACACTTTTCCAATGAAGACATACAAATGGCTAACAGACACATGAAAAAATGTTCAAAATCATTAGCCATCAGGGANGAATGCGAGAAGATATTTACAAATGACACGACAGATAAAAGACTAGTATCCAAGATCTACAAGGAACTTCTCAAACTCAATACATGGGAAACAAATAATCAAATCAAAAAATGGGCAGAAGATATGAACAGACACTTTTCCAATGAAGACATACAAATGACTAACAGACACATGAAAAAGTGTTCAAAATCATTAGCTATCAGAGAAATTCAAATCAAAACCACAATGAGATACCACCTTATGCCAGTTAGAATGGCAAAAATTGACAAGGGTGGAAACAACAAATGTTGGAGAGGATGTGGAGAAAGGGGATCCCTTTTACATTGTTGGTGGGAATGCAAGTTGGTACAGCCACTTTGGAAAACAGTGTGGAGGTCCCTTAAAAAGTTAAAAATTGAGCTACCCTATGATCCAGCAATTGCACTACTGGGTATTTACCCCAAAGATACAGACGTAGTAAAGAGAAGGGCCATATGCACCCCAATGTTCATAGCAGCATTGTCCACAATAGCTAAATTGTGGAAGAAGCCAAGATGCCCTTCAACAGATGACTGGATTAAGAAGATGTGGTCCATATATACAATGGAATATTACTCAGCCATCAGAAAGAATGATTACACAACATTTGCAGCAACATGGACGGGACTGGAGGAGATTATACTAAGTGAAATAAGTCAGGCAGAGAAAAACACTTATCATATGGTTTCACTCATTTATGGAACATAAGAAATAGGAAGATCGGTAGGAGAAGGAAGGGAAGAATGAAGGGGGAGTAAACAGAAGAGGGAATGAACCATGAGAGATTGTGGACTCTGGGAAACAAACTGAGGGGTTCAGAGGGGAGGGGGATGGGGGATTGGGATAGGCCGGTGATGGGTATTAAGGAGGGCACGTATTGCATGGTGCACTGGGTGTTATAAGCAAATAATGAATCATGGAACACTACATCAAAAACTAAGGATATACTGTACGGTGACTAACATAACATAATAAAAATTATTATAAAAAAATAAAAATAAATAAAGGACGGAGAGAAGGAGGAGGAAGGAAAGAAAAGCAAGGGAAAGTGTCTAAGTGTCTGAAGCAGGTTGTCTTTTCTGTTGTAGGGGCCCTTAGCAGTTGTTCCAAAATATAGTCCCTTGCTGGCTTGTCCAGACTAAAGGGGATGATATTCCCAGTGGTAACAGCCAAGGGCTCTGGAGTCAGACAGTTTGGTTCAAACACCCATATGTGCTCTTGTGACCTTGGTCCAGACACTTGCCCTCTTGAAGCCTTGGTTTCCCCATCTGAGGAACAGGGGCAATCCTTGCTGCTGCTCCTAGGTTGTTGGAATGTGTAAGTCAAGGGAAGTGTGTGTAGACACCATGGCACCCTGTCTGCCCTGTGACAAGCTCAACAAGGGCCTTAAGTTTCTTTAACAAGAAACAAAATCATTCATGCTAGAAATTAAAATGCAGGTATCCCTCGAGTGCTCGTGCCATCAATTCACATCAAGGCTTCAGTGATTGATATTATTCATTTTTGCCCCCCGGCATGTGGAAAGCAGAAAGTAGAGTCTGGAAGCTTCTCAGGCTAACTGCTGTCGTGCCATGGTGTCATCTGGGGTCACCGGGTTGGGTTCTGGTTCTGCTGGCCGACAGGTGTGAGTGAGTCACTTCCCCTCGCGGGCCGGGGCACGTGTGCAGGGGCTCTCTGAGGTCCCTCCCAGCCCTGAACTTTCGTGTCCGTGACGCCAGCTGTGTGGGGACCTGTGCTGGAAGCCCTGAGGAAGGACACTGACGTGCTCCCCATCTCCCAGGCACTTGACTTTCTCAGTTTGATCGTGTGTGGGGAATATGTTTTGTTTTACTTATTCTTCCTAATGAGGCTGAGCTGAACTAGTGAGGGTATTAAAATATTTTCACGTCATTAGTTTTTAAATTGGCTGGAGCTGCGAAGGAGCATCCCGGCTCACTTTGTTTATGTGAGAAAGGATCTTTCAAAGGTCAAAGCCGAAGAAAGACAAAGCTGTGAGCTCTGCCTTAGAATCATCGGGGAAGCTTTAAAAATCCTGATGTGGGGGTGCCCTGGGCCCCACATCTTCCAGGCTCTCCTCACCTTCCCCACACATCACTATGGAGGCTCAGCAGATTAAACTATATCCATTTTACAGTGTATATGGGGAGGGACGGAAGGCAGGAGGGTTGGCATGCCAACCCACTGTTTCCCATTTCCCACACAGTGGGTGTCAATATTCACCGAAGATCTCTTGTCCGGTGCCTGGTGTGGACAGAAGGGCACAGATGGGATCAGTGCTTCTCAATCCTGAATGACCATCAGAATCACCCAGTGATATTTGAGAAAATACAGATTCCTGGGCCCCACTCAGATTTGCTGAAACAGAATCTCTGAGGGTAGGAATGAGGAATGATTATTGTTACTGTTTGATTTGATACACAGCCAGATTCAGAAACCACTGGAAGGCAAAGACTCAATTTTCATTTTCCAGGAAAAGAGATTTTACATCTTTCCTTTTGACCATCTGGTGGCTCTGGGGTCCCCTGTATAGACCAGTTCTGATCTGGGGGACACAGAGAAGCTACTCGTCTTCCCCTAAGCCTCATTTCATCATCACCACAACGGTACCCACTTCATATAAGTGTTGGGAATTAAATGAATGAATACATGTCAAATGTTTGGCACATCATAGATATTCAGTAATTGTTAACCATCATCATGATCCATGTTGTAACTCAAGTGGAAGCTACGGACTAAGAAATTTAGGAGTTTAGGGGCACCTGGGTAGCACAGTCATTAGGCATCTGCCTTCAGCTCAGGGCGTGATCCCGGCGTTCCGGGATCGAGTCCCACATTGGGCTCCTCCGCTGGGAGCCTGCTTCTCCCTCTCCCACTCCCCCTGCTTGTGTTCCCTCTCTCGCTGGCTGTCTCTCTGTCACATAAATAAATAAAATCTTAAAAAAAAAAAGAAATTTAGGAGTTTAAAGAATATGAAGTAAAAAATTCTGGCCCTGAGTTCTGTGGCAACTCTAGGGGCCGGAGGGGGTAGACTTGCTTTGAATTTGTGTCTGAACCAAGAACTCTGGGGAGGATTGGAGTAATGTTATGCACATCACACTCAAGACATATTTGTAAAGAATGAAGGCCATCTTTGGGAAACCAGTGAGGTCCTGGTTACCATCCAAAATGAATTAATTGACATTCATTTATTGAGTGCCTACTGTTTCTCAGATTGATGCTTGGTAGCGTGACATAGGAAGGACGGTATTCCCTTCCTTCGGGACATTTTCAGTCTGGTCTGGGAAGCCTCATTTGTACTGTTTGAGGAACAGGAGCCAGATGAGAGGATGTGTAACTAAGTGCTAAATTGTGTCTTTTGGACTCTCCAGGGCTAAAGGATTCCAGGGTGGGAACTCAGTGAGCCCTGAAGATGGTGAGGGGCCTCTGGAGAGTGTTGGGAAAGGGCCCTGAGTCAGGAACCTGCTGGGAAAATGTGGAAGGTGGGGCTTCCCAGGAGCAGCCTGGGACAGGAGTGAAACCGCTGGGGCCGGGGTGAGGAGCAGCTGGCCTGGCTGGGATCTCTGAGCTACACGGCCACTTCTCAACAGGGTCATTTCCCTCTGTGGCCTCTGGACAGCTCCTAGTGGTCTGTGGGCATGCTGTCCACTTCTGGTGGTGAGCAGGTCCTCAGCAGCGGGGCTGCCCAGGAAGCTGTGGGTGCCGCCTCCGCGGCCTGAGAGCACTGTCTGGGGAGGCACTCAGCTCCAGGGCTGGGCTGATTCCGGGTAGGTGACTCTCTGCCACCACTTCGGGGACTTCAGTAGCAACCTCTGTCCCAGAAGACTAGCTCCATATCCTGCTTTCCTCTGTGGACCTTAAAAGTGTTCCAGTCTTGTAAAAAAAATGTTTTTAAATAGTCATTTTATGCTTTATGTTAGAAATGCTGCAGCCTTCTTAATTCCCCTCCTAGAGAATCACAGATTGCTCATTAACATTTTCAGGGTTCAGAGAAGTCTTGCAGTAAAGAAGTGCAGGTCAGCCCCAAACCTACTTGACCACAGAGCACTTCTTCCTACAGAGCACCCGTGTACGTTCTGAGAAATGAGCATCCAAGGCTCATCTCCTGTGGAAAAACAGGGATAATGAGGTCCTACAAGGCAGAGCTTGAAGGGGCCTTACAGATACCCTCCGCCCTTCCACGTTCCAAGGGAGGCGCACAGAGGCCCAGGAGGCTGATGAGATTTCCCCGAGATTCCCCAGCCTGGCCCTGACAGGGGTTGGGAGCCACAGATCCTACTCCTGGTGTAATGTTCCTTAGTCATTAACCAGCTGGAAATAAAAATGAGAAGAGACTAGCCAGGCTTCGCAATTGAATGAACTATCAGTGCGGTTGAGAGGCTATTTTGAAGATGTTTTAGGTTTGTTTCTGGGTCAGTAATTCTACAAAAGAAGTACAATCCAACTGATTTATTAGGAAAAAATTTGTAAACTTTGGTTCGCTTACAAGAAGAAGTGTTTGGGTTTCTGAAAAGGATACTGCTTTTGAGGCTGGATGGTTTTCGTGACCGACAAGTGTTTACGAACTGAAATCTGGCCACGGTGGCTCCTTGGTGAGACGTGTACGCTGAGTCCCTGCCCTGAGGCCTCCTCCGCAGCTCTTTAACCCATTCGCCACCCCTGACCGTGGGCTGAGGGCTCTCCCCAGACGGGGATGGTAGGACGGAGGGTGGCCGGCCCGAGTTCTGGGAAACAAAAGTGAAGCTGCCCTTGCACAGGAGACGAGAGGGTGGCTGTCAGGCCCTTGCTGCCCGTGTACTCTCCAGGCTCTTCCAGAGGTAAGCTGCAGGAAGCCACCCATTCCTGGAAGCTCCCCGTGTATCCCTGCCCTCCTGGAAGCCCATGGACTTTTCTTCTTGCTGGTGGGGGCTGTCCACCTGTATCTGTCCTCTCCCCTCTGACGGTCCACGGGCACCCAGGGTTGGGGGAGGGGCACTGGCCACTTGCCCTCTCTTACCTATATGCTTTCTCTTTAGAAGGGTTAAATACATTAATAGCTTATTCACCAAAATGTATCCAGACCTATTTTTAGTGCTTTGAACATGTTGACTCTTACATAAGATTCATTCAGTATATATAAACTATTCAGTAAATATTCCCTCATGAGAAGAATGGTATTTTGGTCTGTTTTGTTTCTCTGCCCTCCACGTTCTAATTTAGGACTGGGGAGCATGTTGGCTCCATCTCCATGTTGGTTGCCTTCAGACAGAGCACTCTGGCTGGATCCCGTTGCCTTTGCATCAGTAAGGGGTCTGTGTCCTGCCTGGGATGCTTTGTAAATGCAGGACACGCATCACAGTGAGAGTCAGGGAGGCCAGAGAGCAAGATGTCAAGCTGGCGCTCCTGCCGTGAAGAGAGGGCGGCCTGGTGCCCTGGGGTGCTCTGTGTGGGGAACATTGCTCTGGACCCTTTGTCTCCATTTCACCTGCTTCCTCCTGCATATCTGTCCTTTAGCCAAGTTGTGGGAGCTTCGGGCATTAACTGGCGGGGACATGGTTGAGTATTGGAGCCAGTGTACTGACTCGTGAACATGGCTTTGAGCCATGCAAGTGTCTTACAGATTGGAAAATGAGTGAAGGAATCTGTGTGAGTTTGCTTGGGCGGCCTTAGAAAAAATACCACAGACGGGGTGATGTAAACAACAGAAATGTATCTTCTCATAGTTCTGGAGGCCAGAAGTCTGAGATCAAGGTGCTGGCAGGCTTGGTTTCCTCAGAGGCCTTTTCTCCTTGGCTTGTAGATGACCACCTTCTTTCTGCGTCTTCACACTGCCTTTCCGCCATACGTGCCTGTGTCCACCATAATTCTGACCTCATTTTAACTTACTTAGCTCTGTTAAAAACCCTATCTCAAAATACAGTAACATTCTGAGGTACTGGGGATTCGGACTTCCACATGTGAATTTGGGGGGACACATTCAGCCCTAAAAGAATTCACTAGTGGATTCATTTAGATGGGCAAGACTGCTCTGGAGGGCTGTGCAGACCGTAAGCCCCTGAGTTCCGTCGAGGCATGCTGGGGACTGGGGGCGGCCCTGAGCAATGGGCTGCTTTGCAGAAGACACCGTCTTGTCGGGCTTTCATCCCGATTGTTCCCGCGCGCCGAAAGTGTGCGCCGTGGCGGAGACGTGAAGGGAGTCCTTACAGCAGCCTTGCTGCTTTCCAGGTGATGGGGGGCCCCTTCTCAAGAGGAGCTGCAATGTGTGCCTGGGCAGATGGCTCGGTCTCCCTCGCCTGCTGAATGCGGGGCGGGGAGTAGGTTGCGTTTGTCACTTCTCCTGTCAGAGCACTGAGAGTTCAGGCAAGGACACATGAGAAGATGTCTGTCAAGGACTTCGAACTCTGGTGGAAAGTGAGACATCAGACAGTGGATTCTGGTGAGTTACAAGTCTGTCAGTCAGAGCCCGTGCAGACACTGTGTGTCTGCGTGTGCACGTGTGCACGCGCATGTGTGTGTGTGTGAAGGGGCAGATGGGGTTTGAGAAGGCACAGGGCTCTGGGATAAAGGTAGAGAGGGATCCAGCCTAGGAGACTTTTGGGATTGCCAAGCCTTTCCTCCCTCGTAGTCAGGGTGCAGCAAGCAAGCGATGCGAGCACAGGGAGCACCCTTGCTAACTGGCCCAGCACTGCAGGAAGAGCTCCTAGAGCCTGGTTTCTCTGGACGTGTGAAATCCCCTCCCCTTCGACCTGTTTTGTCCCCCTGTGTTTGTGCTGTCTCCCCCCCATGAGCAGGGCCAGAGCACCTTCATAAAGCTGGAAGAGTAAGCATCAGCTCACATAACTGAGTGTCCAGAGGAGACAGACCCACTGTCCTCCTCTTCTGTGAAGGGACAGAAAACATATTTCTTCCAGGCCACCAAGCCCGTGCAGACCTCCCAGTGAATGAGCCCTCTCTGCACTGCACAGCACAATTATCAGGGCTAGAGCAGCCAGTTGCTTTTAAATTCAAAAGATGCTCTCTGCCTCCAAACATGGAGCTCAATGAGGTTCAACATGTGGGCACAGAGCAAGGCTCTAGGGGGAAGAGAGGCACAGGTCTGAGTGAACCAAGTATGTGGATGAGAAAAGGAGCTGCACCCAGGGGCTTTCAGTTTTTACGGAGTTTTAATCTTGAATGTGACATTAAATTCTTACCTAGTTGAATGCAGCTCAAGGTCGCTGGATGGCAGCTGTGTGGGCCACAGCCTTGGCGTCAGCACCATCCTGAGCCACTCAGAGGACCGCTGGGCAGCTCCTTAGCAGGGGCTGAGGGAGGCTTGAGTATCCATCCTCCCCGTACTCCTGCCCAGCACACAGATGTGTGCAGCACGGGGCTAGTGCTGTGCTCAGTCTGGCTCCTCGGGCCACACCAGCCCTTCCTGTATCCAGTACCTGCGCTGGGAAACATGGGGTGTAAAATCTGAGAGACTCCAATGCCCCTTAATTTAACCCCATCATTTTACTCTGGGGAAAGTTAAGTCATAAAGCAAAGTTTGTGGCAGAGCCTCACGTGGAGGCCAGCTCACCTGGTCCCCAGTCTGGTGCTCCTCTCCTATGTTACAATGTATTTGTCTTATCTTGGGTGCTCTCCCCACCGTCCCACCTTTCTTTCAGCTGTGCATACTTGCAGAAGTGCAGAAACAACTCAGACTGGGGATCCTCCTTCCCAAGCCCGAAAAAACAGTTTGCTGGTGCAGACAACTTTCTGAGGTTTACTATGTGCCGGACACGGTGTTAAGTATATTACTTAGGTTAACTCATTTCACCCGTATGGACATTCCCCATTTTAATGGTTGAAGAAGCCGAGGCATGAAGAAATTAAGGAACTTGCCAGAAGTTATATAGCTATGGGCGGTGGAGCCAGGATTTGAAACCAGGTAGCCTCCCTCAAGGTGCTGTGTTCTTAACCAAACCTGTCTTTCTTGTGAAGGAAGACCCACTGTGCCACTGATCTTGTTGGGTGGCAGGCTGCTAGGGTGTGGAAGGGAGTTTGGAAACTTCCAGAAACTATGGTCTGGCTATGCGCATTGATGTTTCCCAGGTTTTGGTTCATGGTGAGAAGTGTGCCATGAGCAGACACAACACACCTTCAGCCTGCGTGCTCTTGTGGTCAGACACATTCCGGGGCCGAACAGGAGGCCAGCAGGCAGCCTCCAAGGAGAGCGTAGCGCCTGGTGCCAGCCTCCTGTTCAGATCTGCTGTCTTCTCCTGAGATTCTGCCAGAGAGCATGCAAACTGGCAGGACCCTGGAGTCCC
Organism: Ailuropoda melanoleuca; assembly: GCF_002007445.2. Taxonomy (NCBI): domain Eukaryota; kingdom Metazoa; phylum Chordata; class Mammalia; order Carnivora; family Ursidae; genus Ailuropoda; species Ailuropoda melanoleuca. The sequence goes on along the minus strand of NC_048233.1, from coordinate 1,435,539 downwards.
CTCACAAATAGCTACTCTGAGTCCTAGGACTTGAGTAATCATGAAGTTAGGTCCTGTAGTCTTTTGTCCCCTAAATTATAAGTGAAAGGAAACCCCCCAAAAAAATTCCTCATCTGCTTTTCCTCACCTCCAAATCCTCAGGATGTCTTCCTTTTCCCAAAACCCACATGCAGGCACTTCTAACACTACCTCTGTGTATCACACACTGTCTTCCAAAGAATATCGGATAAACTACTTGTAAAAAGGGTCTGTCAGTCAAAAAAGTTTGAGACATGCTGGTTTAGAAACATGCTAAACAAGCTCATTTGCCGCAGGACCTATCATTGGGGTCTTGAATGTGCAAATATCTTTTGGGAGAAGAACTAATGTACCTCCATCTCACATTCAAGTGAGAAAGCGTTCCTGAAGCCTGTTTGTCTGGGAACAGCTCCTGCAGTAGCAGTGGGAGGAGATTAGATCGTGTCCATTTGATGTCAGGGGAATTCCACGTCCCTGGGGACTAGGGTTGGGGGGAGCAGACCCCCCCCTTGCCAAACTACCACAGTTACCCAGAGCCCATTCTTAGCTGCCTGTGGGGTACCCAGCTGAAGCATGAGACATCCTCCTGCTGGCCCGCTCTGCATCTGTTCTCGAGCGTGCTGACATCTTCCCTCCCGTCCACTCCTGGGGCGCAGCCTGGGGAAGCGCAGAGCTGCAGGTGTGACTTGGACATTGGATCATCCCAGAGCTGCATTCTGGGCTCCCACTGACCTGCCCCCAGGGGGCTGCTGGAGGTGGTGCTGACCACTGCACTTTAATCTATTTTCTGCATCCAGGTGTGGGCTAAGGTTTTTTTGGCAAAGAATATCATTGCCAAAATAAAATCTGAAAGCTGCAGATTTAGTTAGTTGAGACAAATAGGCTCTGAGATGCCTAGGGAGCTGTGCAGGACCACACAGCTTCTTGGAGGCCACAGAGCCATGACTAGAATCCAGCTCCCTGCTGCCTGGGGTTTGTGGGTCTCCCCACTGCCTGGCTGTACCTCTCGGCAAAGCTCACTGGGGCAGAGGTGGATGGCCTGCAACTTTGGTTCTCAAATTTGACCGTGCAGCACAGCCACCCGGTGCACTTTCTAATACAGAGCCATCCATCACGAAGGACCAGGGCCATGCGGAATGAGCACAATGACGTTGTCTGGGCTCTTCATCTTCTGAGGCTGTGAATGGAGCATTCTCTTCTGTGCTGTGATCCTAGAGCACTAAGAACCTTTGCCCGCTCTCTGGTGCATTTGAATTTGCAAGGTCTCTGGACAGGGCAAGAAAGTGCAAATTCTTCTGGCTTACGCCCACTTCTGTCACTAACTGACCACACTGAATTCTGAGAGACCAATACAACTGCCCAGTATTGCAGACTCTAGAAGAGGCTACACCGGCTGGGCTTATTTAAAGGAAGGTCCCTGGCTCTGGCCCCAGAGATTATCATTCCGGAGGTCTGGGGTGCAGGACAGGAATCTGCATTTTTAAGTAGCGCACACTCCCTTTCCACCCCACCCCATGTGGTTTTGATGCAGTTAATACTTGGATGACACTTGGCGAAATGTTGACGTAAATAGTAAAGACCCAAAACTGCTTAATTATAGGAATCATTCAAACACCGACATACTAGGATGGGAGGCTAGAAACTCCAGTCCATGACTGTCCACGTAGGTTAGAAAAAGAAGCAAGACATTTTAGTTTTTAACGTGGGTAACGTGTAACACAGTGATATCATCTCGATCATTTTAAAAAGTATTTATTAAGCACTGCTTTCGAGGTAGCTTTGCAAGCACCGTGTTGCACTCAGTGATCTGCAGAGAGGTGGTCCCTGCCTTCTGGAGACTTACAATCCAGGAAGGAAAGAATGGGGAAGTGGAGCAGAACCGAGGGTGGAATGCCAAACACCTAACCCAGTGCATGGGAGTTAGCTGGGATCACCCCAGTTTCCAGGTGGGAGCAGTCTGGGGGTACCTAGTGCTGCCTGCAGTCAGAGACATATGTGGTGGCCTGGGGGGCTGTGAGATCCCCAATTAAAGTTTCCTGGGTGATCCCCAGAGCCATTCAGCTCACCACTCAGGCCACTCAGGCTACTGAGGTGCTGAGGTGCGAACATTTAGTATTCAGAACCCCTTTACAACTCTTAGCTCATTTAACCCTTAATACCCCTGTCAGGGAAGTTGTCGCATTATCTCCACTTTACTCACAAAAAGTGGAGGCTTAGAGAAGTAGATTAACCCAAGTCAAGGCCTCAATTCAGGTCTGTCTGACTCCAGGGCCCACCTCTAATTCCCTTCTGGTTCCTCAGCTGGAAAGATGGGGTGATACCCTGTCCCCTGCCTCCCAGTTAGAAATTGAGAATGCAGAATTCTTGAAATGTACCACCAGCAAATCTAACTTGGATTTTGAATGAGTGGGAGGCAAAATGACATTGACAAATAATAGGATTTACATGAAGTTTTGATTTGTTTAGAGAGATACTATAAACCTTTTAGCATTGTTGACTCATTTGGAAATTTGACTTCCAAAGGAGCAAATGCAAAGTATTTTTTCATAACCCAGCCTTCTTTTCTCAGATCTGAAGAGGGAAATAATGTGGTCGATGCCTGAAAGTACAGAGTAGGTTATATTTAGCTCTGCCTAAAGGCAGGGGGATGGACTAGATGAAATTTGCAAGGGACTTCTACTCACAGGAATCTTTCATTCATTGGGTTCCAGTTCTCAGTGCATAAGAGGTGCCAAGGATCCAATGTGTTTTGGAGATATCGTGTAACCAACTCGTAATGTTCTCAAGCACATCAGAAAAACCAACTGTTGCCTCCAAACACTCTTCTTAATGCAGATGGAGTTTTCTGTGAATCCTGGAAAATGCACTTGGGTGGGAGGTAGATAAGGAATGGGAAAAGGAAGACAACCCCAATTTTAGCAAACTAAGGGCTGGTGTCTGTAACGACGCAAAATACTCTCTAGAAATCTAATCCTGGTCATGGGTGTAACATCTTTCCCCAGGCTCTCATCCTAGGCTTCCATTCATGCTGATGGCAGCAAATGGCGGGGTTTCCCTATCTCTGCTCAGAATCCACGGGACATCACTCTTCCTCTGAAGCTGGCCAGGTTCTTTCCTTATGTCAGCAGCTTGGGAGAAAGCCACTGTCACCTCATCTCTCCCTTGAAGCACATCTAGCTTTCCCAAATAGCAAACTCTGTGTCTTTTAGCAAATGACTTCCAGATGCTGAAAGCAGCGGCCAGTGGAATTTTATTGCCCCCAAACTGTGGTTCTGGGCCACATACTTCTGACTTGAAGGTAATTTGGAATGTAAACAGTGCAAGGCATGTACTGGAATTAATTAAAGCTACCCTGTATTCTCCACGGCCTGCACGACTGCAGTTAACTGTTTACATTAACACCAAGCCAGGCGGATCAATGGGAGTGTGCGCAGACCCTTGATGATCACTTTCCCTCTTTACCTTCAGAAAAAAAGTGAAATTGGACCCAAGCTGGCCCATGTCCTCAGGGGTGGCCATCAGTCTCAACATAAGAAGAGGCTTCCTAAGCCTTCTTCTCTACCAAACTGCACAGAAGGCAGCTTATATGTGGGAAGCACAGGTCGGGGGGGGGGGTGTCACATGTTCACCCAGAACCAGTGACAGGCATGACCCCTTCTACTTCCTATGTGTCAGACATCAGACAATGCAGTATGCACATGGAGAGGGATGGTTACAGCCATGGTGGGTCTGCAGAGAAATCCATGGCATGTAGTACCTGGCTGCTAAAAGTAGAGAGGGATTTGCGGAATAGTTTTTAATTTTATGATGGCATTGAAAAGTAGGCCGAAAGTTCTGGATAACGATGGTGGTGGTGGTGGTGTAACAATGGGAATGCACTAAATGTTACCAAACCATACACTTAAAAATGGTTCAAATGGTATATTTTATGTTTGTGTATCTTCCACTGCACCCCAACAAAGAAGCAGGACAATCAGGCTGTGAAGGCTCTTTGGGATCATGCTAACTGCGAGAGTCTGAGGTATTCCTCACTGTCTACCATGCAGTACAAGAGGGTGGAGTTTTTGCTCTCTGGGAACACTTCCACACAATGCCAGGGCGTCTCATGGGCATAGATGGAAAATAGCAGGAAGCCACACCCCTGGGACCCACCAGTCCCTCACATCCCGTCCGTGTCCTGAGTAACAACTCATGGCAAGGAGCATGAAGAAAAGCTGAATAAATGGTTACCTGCATTCATTATTGACTGTAGCCATTAAAAGAGACTTGAGGTCATCTAGGTTAGCCCCAATCCTACAGGATGAAAGGGACTTAAAGATTCTTCAGCGTGGTGGGGGCAAGTGTCTGGGTGGAGGGCCACATACCAACTATTGTGTTGTCCAAATTCTGTGATTGTTGGAAATTCCTCCTTTTATTAAGAAAAAGAAAATCCCTCTAGTGTATTCATTGGCCTTCATTCTGCTCACTCCTATTACAAGACTCAAGTGCCAATCCCTCTTTCAGTAGTACTTTAAGAATTTGAAAGTGAATTTAAACTTTCTATTGCTACCCAAATCATCCTCAGTTTCCTGTGATCACAGATTCCTGTGATCATCCTCAGTTCCTTCAAATGATCCTGTATCGGCTTCTAGACCCCTCACCATCCTGTGCATCTTCCTTTGGGCTCACAGTAGATTTCAGAGTGATGCAAAGCACTAGACATGGTACTGTTGGTGTTCTGTCCAGAAAGGGGTGTAGAAATTTTATTTTCTATTCTGATCTCCATACATCCAGCACTATAGCCCAATGTCATATTTTAACCATCATGACATATTCTTGCCTTAGAAAAAGGTTATGGTCTCCTAAAGCCTCCAGATTTTTTTTTATAGGAATAGCTGTTGAACAAGAGCTCCCCATTCTTGAAGTTAGGTAAATTGGTTTAACCTGAACCCAGAAATTTACCATAAATCTCATTATGATCCAGCATGTTGAATCAGTCCATTGGATGTTGAGATGTCGAATCCTGACTTCCTCACCCACTCTCCTTCCTAGCTTTGAGTGTGTCTACATCTTCATCTGAGTTATGGTTCTGTATATCATGGTTTGATAGAAATGTTATACAGGATTGGGTCATGGAGCATAGACACCACCTTTTCAGTTTATGGGGAACCATTCATCAAAGCTCTGTGGGTGTGGCAGAGCCGCTCTGAATCCACTTAGCCCCCCATCCAGCTCCTCGTTCTCCAGTCTGTGCCCAGGGACTGGGGGGGCCTCTGCTCAAGACAGGCTCAGTGGCTGCATCAGTCAAGCCAGGCTAAAAGGGGAGAGTGGTCCTTGGCATGTGGCGGGTGTCCAGTACACTTTGTGGGGTTAGTTAATCTGTGAAGATACTGATCATCCCCAAACCTTTTGTAGGTGATAATTCAGGCTTCACTTCCTCCCCTCCCCAAAAGAGTTTCTTCAAAACTGCTCACAAAGTGAAGTGGGGGCTTTGATTTCCCCTGACACCTCTGATAGGAAGCTACTCAATTGGAAACTAGCTCAGAGGTCTTTGGAAAGAGGACTAACCTACGATTAAGGACCTAGAAAATCCCCAAGGGGGAAAAAAGATCATCCCTGTAATCAGTGAGGATAAACTAAATGACAGTTTGGGACAACATTTGGTTTCGTTGGTTCACTCAGAACATCGATTCAGAGATCTGGGGAGTGGATTTTCCTGACTTCAAGGGAAGTGGAGGCCTTGCCCTCCAACATGAGCGCATGTTCCTTCCTCCCTCCCTCAGGAAACGAGTCTGTCAGGTAAGAGCTAAAAGGACCCAGGAGGGCCCTTCCTGGTGACGCAGTATTAGCAGGTTGGTTGAGAATGAAGCAAATGGGGCTAAGGAAACCAGGCTTTCAGCCGAAAAAGCTTTTATTGCTCTTTATCTATTGACACTTTTTCAATTAAGGAGCCTCCCCTGAGATGATCTATCGCCTCCCTGTCTGAGCAGGAAATAATTACCATCAAAGCAATTCCATCACATGCCATGCGTCTTTCTTGTGGCCAGCAAGACTACAGGGAAAATCAACAGCCTCCTGCCTACTGTGATTCTATTGGGCACAGGGCCCCAGCTTTGGAGGCCGTCCATCTTTCTAGAGGGCTCAGCCCCTCTATGCCTTCTCCTCCCTCTTCTTGGTCTCTTTGGGGCTGGCAACAATGTTAGGAAGTCTAACCATGTTACCTGCTCTCTCTGAGGATCCAGAGAGGCTGGCGTCCCCACTTCCTCTTATTCTTGGGACCAGCTGTGTCGCTCATATATGCAGATGCCTGGGAACATGATCCAGTAGGGGTTATTTTAGGATCAAATTTTTATCTTACTGAGGGTTTTTTTTTTCTTTTTGAGAGTTCAAAATTCCCCATGTCCATGATCTGATATTTTAAAATAAATAAATATAAATTTTATGGAATTATAACATGAATATGGTAAAATATAGAAGCTGTATGTGTCCCGTGCACCTTGATGAGTCTTTACTGAGTCAACACTGTGTAACCAGCACCCAGATCAAGAAATAGAGCATTATTTGCACCTCTTGTGTCTCCTTTCAGTCACTGCCCTCCTCTCCCTTAACTACTATCCTGACTTCTAACTGAATAGCTCAGTTTTGCCCCTTTTTTATACTTGATATAAATGGAATCATACAGTCTGTACATTTGGGTCTAGCTTTCTCCCCTCAAAGTTATTTCGAGATTCATCCATTCTGTTGCCTGAAGTTGTTGTTTGCTCATATTCATTAGTGAATAGTATTCCATAGTATGAATAAACCACAGTGTTTATATCCATTCTGCTACTGATAGAATTTAGTTGGTTTTTAAAAAAATAGTAAATATATGTATCTACTTCATTTAAGTGTAAGTTCTGGGAGTGGAATTCCTGAGTCATCAGGTATGTGTATATTTAGCTTTATTATTGCCAGTTTTACAAAGTGGTTCCACCAGTATGAATTTTTTTCAGTGTAATGTAGAAACAGTTCTTCACTCCCCTCACCCCCAACTGCCATCTTGCTTTTACAAAAGAAAACACAAAGGTGTGACTTCTCCCAAGTGAAAAGGGTCAGATCTTTTTGACCCCTCACGAGATAACCTTTCCCGTGATGGATATATGGGAGAAAAGGGCACATCCTCCTTATCCCCCTCAAACTTTCCTTCACCCTATTCTTCTACATTGATAATTTTTCATGGAGTGTCTTACTGGAAATCCAAATGCTTAAACACAGATGAACACCAAAGGAGTGGTCATCTTTTCCTTTCTTATCTGGAGGATTTGGGCAAGCATGAATCTCTGCCCCTCCCTTGATGGATATCATCCGTGACTGTCTGCTTTTCTTTGTACCAATAATCTGGGAATGAGAGAGCAATGACTGTTGCTTAAGATTGAATTTATGACAACACAGGACCAGCTTCCATCAGCTCCACTGATGAGTGCCCGGGTAAGCATGTCACATACTTGTATATTTTTCCTTCCAGCTACCTGCCCTTCTTGCCTTCTTGATTAGGAAGCTGTGCTGTCAATGTGTTTGACTTATGAGGGGAAAGAATAGGCTCTCACAGTACTTTATGCAACCAGCAGTTCCCCTTGAGGAAAGAAATGAAGGCAGACCTCTGTGCTCTCTGAGCCTAACACACAGCTGCACAGGTACCTAGGTCAGCCTCCCCAGAAGGGCTTGCGGGAGGGGGTGAAAAGGAAGAAAATCTATTTATTGAGCAAAGGTTAAGTTCTGGACATTATTCTAGTTGTGTCAATGCAGCTGACTGAGCAAATGAATGAATGAATGATTAGTTTTAAAATACAAATAAAAGAGCTTCTGCTTGCTTCCCCAGAACAGAAATCTGAGATTATACTTAAATTTAGAGTAAGAGGGCTCTAAGAATACATGGCTTTTTGGCTAAAGTCCCTTAATGTTCTCTAACCCTGGGAACCTCTTCTCATCAGTGGATCAGTGTTACAGTTCTTTGTATAGAAGACTCTCTTGGCTTCTCCAGAACCAGCTCTTAGGGTGAGAATAAACACAATCCATGAGCTATTATCAGAAGACAGGGACTTTGTGGACAGAGAGGTGACTGGGGGCCCTGTGCCCCAACCCAGGAGGTCACTAGGTCCATTAGGAGAATGGGATCCGGGCCTATTCAACTTCCTCTAACCTGGGGCAGACCCCAAAGCTGGACACATCCAGAGCAATTAAGAGCATGGGCTCTGGTATCAAATCCCAGCTTTCCTATCTCCTAGCTATGGGACCTTGTGAAAGTGCCTGTGTTCCTCTGAGACTTCAGTTTTCTCATCTGTAAAATGGGGAAAATCATACCGAACTCTCTGGGTTGTTATGAGGATTATATCAGTCAGTGTGTGTAATGTGCAGGACATGTAGGAAACATTCAAAAGTGTTGGCTATTATTTTTGTTAGGGGGGAAAGTTTTTGTCAGGCACGTACTATAGGACGCTCATTTTGGGTATCTGCTTCAGGCACAAACCAAGACAGAACTGACACATAATGCTCACACAGGATAGGTCGTTTTTGCAGAGTCTGCTTCAGCCGATGAGGAGAGCCCTTTTTAGTCCTGTATAAAATGCAGGCACAGACTCAGGCATGCTTGGAGTAGCATCTATAAGGTCAGATTCCTGGAGACCCCTGTGACCAAAGAGAGGTCCCCAACTACTTGTTGATGCCTGAAACACTATTAACTCATGAGTTCACCAACAAAAAATGACCAAGCTTCTGCTAAGTCAAGGCCTTGTGGGCACCCTGTGCATATGTTCTTGCTATCGAGAGAGCTGGTTGCCAGTAGAGAGACATGCATACATGCTTAAAAAGATGGCCAATGACACAGGGAAGAAAGTGGCCACCTACTGAGTATCCGTGTGGTTTCGTGGGTCAAATGAGATTATGTGTGCCAAGCACTCAGCATAGTACCTGAAACATGAGAGGATATCTTTACTTCCACCTCAAAACCAAAACAGAAAAAATCAAGGGTTGGTGAGGATGTGGAGGGACTGGAATCCTTGTGCGCTGTCGATGGGAAGGTAAAATGGTGCAGCTATGATGAAAAACAGTATGGTGGTTCCTCAAAAACTTACAACAGATCTACTGTATTATTAGCAATCCCACTTCTGGATATATATCCGAAAGAATGGAAGCCAGGGTCTCAAAGAGATATTTGTACACCCGTGTTTGTGGCAGCATTCTTCACAATAGCCAAAAGGTGAAAGCAATCCAAGCATCCATTGATGGACGAATGGATAAACATTGGTCTATACATACAATAGACTACTCTTCAGCCTCAGAAAGGAAGGAAATTCTGACACAGGCTACCACATGGAGCAACCTTGAAAACATTATGCTGAGTGAAATAAGCCAGTCCCAAAAAGACAAGTACTGTGTGATCCTACTTGTATGAGGTATCTGGGGTAGTCAAGTCAGAGAGACAGAAAGTGGGGTGGTGGTGAGGAGGGGTTGGAGGAGGGGAGAAGGAGGAGTTGTTTAATGGGTACAGAGTATCTGTTTTGCAAGATAAGAAGAGTCTGGAGAATGGTTGCTCAGGAATATGGATGTTCTTAATGCTACTGAATTGTACACTTAGAACTGATTAATATGGTAAATTTTATATTTATGTATATTTTGCCACAGTATTTTTTAAGTTAAAAATATGTTAAACATAAAAGGAACTCAGTAAACAAATATTTGTTACATCTGAATCCTGTTGAACAGAAGAAATGTCATGGAGGGCATGAGCACTGTGGATGAGGACGGGTCCTGCTGCTGATTGGCTGTGGGGACACAAAGAGGAGAGACAGGCCAGTTCTGGAGGGAATGGCTGTCACTCCTCAGGTCCTTTGCTGTCCTGGTCTAGGTGAAGAGATTTCAGAGAGCAGAGAGGAAGACATGGTCACCTTTCATTTCAAAATCAAACTGAAAGCAGCCATGGGAGAGGAGATAACATAGTGACTTCAACCCATTTAAAGGAATAGATAACTGACATCATGTTTTAATTAGTGGGTTGAAGCTCAGGGAGGCTGAGCCCTGAGGAAATGCACCCTCTACGTGTGCTATGGAGGCAGGAAGTAGATAGCAATGGGTAGGGGGTCCCAAGACATATTGGATGGTCTGCTTGGGGTTGGGAGTGGTGCTGGTGGGCACCAGTGGCTTGCTTGTAACTAGCAATGACCAGCAAAGTGCAAGTTGTTCTAGCCTAGTTGACTTTCCCCAAATCAGATTCATGAGGTGTTTAAAGACTTTTCTGTATGCTCCCCAGTGGAGTCTCCTTCTGGAGCCAGAACCCACATAATCAGAAAAGGTTTTCTTAGAGCCGTGAAGTGTAATTACAGACCTGACAGGTGGCTGCAAGTTGGAAGAGACATCTTACTCTGTAGACACTTCAATAATGATTTCAGCGAGGTGGCAGTTGGTGGGGGGGACTGTCATGGTGTCGGCCTGCCCTGTTGAGCCACAGCCCAGAAGCACGTCACAAGAACCTTTCTTCCTGGATGAAGAGCAAGGGCAGACAGATCCAATGACACTGGGATAAATCGGTCCTTATTCTCAGGTTCATGGTGCAGGCCAAAAAGAGGCCATTCATCTATCCTTCCAGTGGCCACCCACCTTCTTCAAGTGCCCTCTCTGTGTCAGGCACTGTGTCGGGCACAGGGCCACACAGTCTGTAAGGACGTGGCTCCTGCCCTCCAGGGGCTCGTAGTCTAGACACCCGTTGCCGAGGGTCTCAGACAACAGTGAAGGCAGAGTGGCTGCTGGGACACAGGTGGGGACTCGGGGCTTGGATGAGCCATAGATCCCACAGGGCAGATAGACACTCATGAAGTGTACCTAGCTAGAGCAGTGCCTGGCAGGATTAAGTGCCCCAAGAGAGAGAGATGGAGAGATGGAGAGGAGTGAAGGAAGAAGGAAGGGAAGGAGGGAGGAAGTCAGGCAAGCCTACTCCTCTGAGTTCTACTCTCTGGAACAAGGACTGAGAAATTTAGAATTGAGCTCCTTTTCTGATAACAGTGATGTCTTCCCAAGGGACTAATCCTCAGTCTCCAGAGGAGTGCTTATAAGCCTCTGACACCAGTTCTTTCCTGGGAACGTTAGGTTCACAGGCTCCCCTCCTTGAGAAAAGCACCCATATCCCGTGGTGTATCAACAGTTCTGTCACCTGTCCTGGCCAGGCAGGGGTCACCGTGGATCCCTGAAGCCTCATGGGCTCTGTCCCCTTGCCCTGGCAGCCTGTGTGATATGCAGCTGCCCAGAACCATGCAGGGATGGATCATCGCTTTCCCACACAGCAGTCAGGAAGCAGATGGACTGTCCTGCGTGGCTCCAGGCTCCTGACACCCCTTACTCCTCAGACCTCTTTTGCTCCTTGGGAAAAGGGCCTGGCAGCCCTGGTCGGCTGGACTCCAGGGTCCCCATGCAGGGGTGCCAAGAGGTGAGACTCGGGCCTGGGGGCTTGGCTGCTGCTGATTTCCCCAAGGTCTCAACACAGACCTGCGCCCGCCTCCAAAAGCAGGCCTTGTCTTCTTCCACCTGTCAGACGCTCCTTGGACATTTCTTTGATTCCTGGGTTTGCTCTTGCTGTGGATTTCACTCTGATCTGACATGTCTTCAAGTGTTGGGGGCTGGCAGGGGGTGCACTGGGCTGGGTAGGGTTGATCATTCCCTGGGAGGGAAGGCAACAGGAGCACTCAGGGGGATGGGGCCAGATCCTGAGACAACTTAGGGAGGCACTCCTGACACAGGACGTTCTGGCCAGACATTTCAGTTCCTCTGCTTGAGTCATTTCAGCATTTCAGGGAAAATACAAACTGCTTCCCAGGGCTGAGGAAGCCCCGTGAGCTATTCTGGTCTTGGCACCAGCTCCCCTCCCCTCCACAGCGCCGGTCCCCTCGGGGCTTTTGCTGCAGGATGGTCTCTTAACTCTGCCATCACGTATTTCCTTTCCCTTCTCAGCCAGCCAGGCCCCACTCTGCCCCCTGCCCCTTGGGGATTCTCCATCTAGCTGGTCCAGGGCTCGGGCCACTGGGTGTGTCCCCTGCCTGAGGACAAGCCCCATTGTTACTGACCCCCGGGCCCCTGGCTCCAAACTGAGCAGAAAAATTGGATTTCCAATGGTTAGTCAGTGCCTGCACTCAAATTCTGGACTCCAGGCCCCGTGGGATCCAAGCTCCCTAATCCCTGCCTCCCAGCCTTAACCTTATTCCAGGCAGCGCGAACAGCCCGCACCTCTGCCCTCTATGGCTGTCTCGGCCTTGCTTTCATGATTTCCCATGTGTCTGTTGAATATATATTTTTTAGTAAAGAAGGAAACAGCAAATACCCAAATATCCAATACCACCATGTCCTATTCAGGCACTGCGTATGCTCTCTTAGTCTGAGGAAACACACAGAGCATTAAATAGCAATTATTGTAATTAGCAGAATGCACACGTGATCCGTCACCCTTGGGCCCCCGCTCTTCGGTTACTGTGCCTGTGGCCTTTATGGATACTATAAGGAGCAGAGGAGGGAGAAGGGGGGCTGGTGCCCCTGGGCTTTCTTCCCTCCTCGGGTGCATGACGATCTTTCTGGGTTGCCATTGCCTCCCTCTAAGGCTGCCTTTCTCTCTGACCCACCCCCAGGGCACAGCGCCCCTCGAGAGAGGGACTGTATTAATTAAGCTCATCTCTGAGGTTTGCAGCCTCGGTAAGGCATTTAGGCCAAGGCAGCTAGGAGCAGAAGCAGAAGACGAGGAGGACAATATTCCCAATGTGCTTAAAAAACCCGAGCCTGTCTGCACCCCCTCCCATTCTCCCCCAAGCCCCGCTCCGCACATGTTCATGGCTCCAGGACACTTCAGGTCCTGGGTGAGAGCCAGACCTGCTAGTTCCCCCAGAACCCTTGAAGCAGAGGAGGGGCTTCAATGGCCATGAGCGCTGTGGTTGCAGCTGTGTAAGGCTCGGATGGCTGAGGGTGCAGCCTCAGGTCACATGTTTACAGCTGCTGCGTTACTGAAAATTAAAGGTGTGGGAGGCACAGCTAGGGGACCTCCAGCCAACGGAGGGGACCAGCTCAGGCCTCCAGGGTCTTCAAACCCTCCCACCTTGCCCAGGGGACCTCTTTCTGGTTTCTACAAGGATGGTGGGGGGAAGGAGCTGGCACCTGTGGCACCCCAGCCCCTCCTCTGTCCCTGAGTATGACAGGATGAATTCTGCCTTCAGTCCCCCAGTGAGGGCAGTAGTGCCACGGAGTCCCCATTGCTAGCAAGGCAGGTCAGGACCTTAGCTCCCCATCCATAAAACGGGGATTTACACCCACCTTCTAGGCCTGATGGGATGATTTAATGCAATACTGCTTAGCCTTGTAGTGACGTTAATAAATTAGTTAATTCATTCATTAATTCTGGTGAGTCGGTAAATACTGAGCACCTGCTGGGTAGCAGGCAGGAACTATTAGGTTCTGGGGCGAAAGCAGTACGATAGAGCTTACCTTTCTGTGTGAGTGTGGGATGCATGCAGGGAACGGACAATTAAGCAAGTAAACAAGTAAATGAACAAGGTAGTGATATATGCTATGAAGAAGGTCGAGTCATACGGGGTGGGGGCTAAGGCCTGTCTGAGAAGGTGCCATTGGAGTGAGGCTGGAATGAGGAAAAACAAGCAGCCGTGTTACCCTCTGGAGGAAGAGCGCCGCAGGCAGGGAGAACAGCTAATGCAAAGACCCTGAGGCAGAAAAGAGAGGAGTCGGACTATGTTGCGATAGTACCTGGTTCCTGCCTCAAAGGAACAGTGTGGATCAAGTTTGTGTTACACCCTGAGGGGACATGGGCATGGACAGCCAGAGAATCGCCCACCTCTGGGTGGCCACTGCGTTCCTGGGAGGTGACTCAGATTGGCCAGAGCCGTCAGAACGAGATGCAGCTGCCAAGACATCTTACTCTGTTCAAGAGCTAAAACCCATGTATTTAGAGAGCACTATCAAGGAACCAGTGTAATCCGTGCTTTGGGTTGGGTTGCCTTACACTTGCGTGTTGCATATCGTTTACTACGGTGAGGTATTTGGCATATTCTTGCTCTGAGGGTGATCAAGGAGCAGTGCTGGAGGGCCTGGGAAGGTCACACCTGCTCACAAGGGGCAGCCTGGTGCATCACAGGTGGTGCTGGAACCACCCCAGATTAGGGTTTCTATTTTTAATGAAAAGAGGAGTAATGCTCCTACTCGCAGGAGCTAGGGGACCGACCGAGGGCTGGGAGGGGGACAGCATGGGAACTCCAGGGACTTGTATCCTGCCACCGTGAGGTGCCCCCCTGAGGTGCCCCTGTGGCCCCTGATGGTCACAATACTCTGTGCACACGTGCAGCCATACGGCCTCAAATCACTCCCAACTGCACCATCCCGTTGGAGCTCTGAACAAGCCTGAGCAGGCAAGAGAGGGTTTGTCACCTCTGTTTTGCAGTTCCTCACAGGACTGTCCGTTCCGAAGGTCCTCACTGTGCACCTGCACTTTGCTCCAGCCCTGCTCTCGAGTCTTTCTAGCCTGCTCTGTGTGACTGCACTCCCCCATCTCCATTCCCCACCTCCCGTCTCCCTCTCCCCTTCTCCGCACACATGCAGAAGACAGCCAAACACAGCTGCAGCTCTTTTTCCGGCAGACCTTGCTCCCTCTTCTCAATCTGGCAAATCACATTTCTAAGTAAATTTGAAGTTTAGAAGTTGTTCTTTAAGCTCACAATCCAGAAAAAAACAAAAAAAACCCCAAGCAACCTTCACTGGTGGCAGCCCTGCTGGGCCCTGCTCTTCTAGGGGCCAAGTAGGGTTGTGTTCCTCACCACCGCTCCTGTCGGCCCTAGCGGTGGGGAGGAGTCCGGCTTCATTTTATGGACTAGGAAAGCGGTGACAGGATCCCAGGGAGTGAGTGGGTGCTGTGGGCGGGTGGAGAGTGGAGCCACCCGGAACCGAGCTGGAGGGAAGATCACAGGTTGGCCACAGCCCCAGAACCCACCCTCCCATGCTAGCCCTCCCCCTGCAGTTCCCCACAGGCTGAACGTTCTGCCCTGAACCTGCCTGCTTCTGGCCCTCAGGAGGCTAGTCTCTTTGCTCAGTAATAACCAGCTCACCTCACAACTTACTTCCCAGTGGCTCCTCATCCTTCCCTTTCCTACGTTGTATCTTTGCAACTCAAGAGGGACCCTAAGAGAGGTTGAATAGGGCGTTGCGGTGAGTCAGTGCAAGGACTCAGTAAGTTTGTGGAGGTGCCCTTCAGACCATCTGTGGGAGCTGAGGGTTGGGCTGGGGACCTTCTGTCTCCGTGTGGGAGCAAACCTTCTCCTGTGTCTGAGCAGAGCCGAATGGGTGGGAGCTTGGAGCGGGGTAGTGGTGATGAAGGAAGGTTGAGAGCACAGGAGACCTGAGCCCTTCCCACCCAGCCTCCTGTGTGGTAGCCCTTTCCATTGCTGGTGAGTCTGGGTTGTGTCGTCAGTCTGGACATTTCAATTTGGGAACAAGCCACTTGGCTCTCTATATAACCCAAATGTCCAGAGAACTGTCAATCCTTCTCTCCAAGTCTAAAAATATGAGTGCAAGTCTCAGCTCTGACGCTTGACAGTGACTCAGTGCAGCCTCAGTTTCCCTCAGAAGAGCAGAGGATGGGGCTGACATCCCCGGACCTCCGTGGGCCTTGTGTAAGACATACAAACCCCACGGGGCAGTGGACATCTGGGGGGGGGGGTTTCCGACAAGGTTCATTGCTTTGTTAGTTTTGCATTTTGGAGGCTTTCCATTTTTCATGTTCTCATTTCTCGGACCAGGAAGGGGCTAGCTGAGACCTTATTGCCTTGCCCAGCCACTTTGCCCACAAGCCTCTGAGCGTGTACTCAGCCGACATGCTGGATTTGCCCCCCTGTGTGCCCTAGGCAGTTTCCTATGTGCATGAGGAGCGTGCAGCACCTCCCACCCTTCCTGCCACTCAGAGCCACTGAGGCCCTTTCTGCCCGGGAAACTGCCTCCTTCAGCCTGCATCTGTTGGAGAAGGAGTGTTGCCAGGATCCTGATGCTTTCAGCTGCTTTTTTGCTCCGCTCTTCTGTCTGAAGTAGGAAATAGGGCAGACTTGCCACTAGACTCCAAAGGTCACTAACAATATGAAAAAGAAATAAACAGGCCTCCATAAATCACCTCCTCGATGGGCCTGCATGGCAGGGTGCTGGAGAGGTAGGGCACTGGGCCTGGAGAGCTGAGCTGGGTCTCTCTGCATGGCTTGCCTCTATCTTTCTCCTGCGTTCCATCTGATGAACCCACGAAGAAAAAGCTATTGCACACCTACTACACACCAGGCACTGTGCTGGGCACTTTTCCATTGGTTATGGAATCTTAACCATGACTTCGTGAGAGGGCAACCGTCACCACCATTTCTACAATTGAGAAACCCCAGGTTCAGAGAGGTGAAATGCCTGACTCATGGTCACACACATTTAAGCCCAGCTCTGGTTCTGAAACTCCACCTGAGCGTAGACTCTTTCACAAGAGTTTCGCCATCTGAGAGCCTTGTGCAGCGTTGCGAGGGGGGTAGGTGCCCTGCCCTGCCCCAGCTCCCTTCTGCCCACCACTTTGTGCCACCTGGTGTCCAGAGCACCCACCCTCTTGGCAAAGCCCTTCCTGAGCAACCTGTGCCCACCTCCAACACTGTCTAATCTCCAGTCCCATTTCCTCTGAGCTCCTTTCACATTGGAAAATTATCCACTAAACTCCCTGATGCAGTAAGAATACTTGGTCACAAAATGGTAGATTCGTTCACTAATGGGGCACCTCTGTAGGACTCTTGCAGATAATCCCTAACAAGTGATTGTCTAGTGGTTGTATTTTTTTTTCTTTTTTGGGGTCATGGTATAAGGTTTATTGGAAGGAATATGGGCTCTGAAAGACAGATATCAAATCCTGACCCTCACTAGTGTGAACGTGGATGAATTCTGCAGCCTCTCTGGCCTCCCACTGTATGATTTGTAACCCAGGGATTAAGTGAAATTCTGCACATTAGCCTCACAGCACAGAGCCTGGCACCCAGAGGAACCGTCAATAAATGTTACTTTCACTTCTGTCCCTTTTGAGGGCAAACACGTTTTTTCCTGCTTTCTTTCAAATCCTGTAATAGCTGCCAACTCCACTTGTGAGTAAGACCAGTCCTGGCCATGTGATCGGGTGGCATTGCCCTGACCTCTGACTTAATGGCACTCAGCCTCGGGCTCTGTGGGTGGCAGAAGACTTTCCCTGGACCAGGGAGGAGGAGGGGGCTGAAGAAGGACACAGGCCCCCCACTCTGTGTCTGCTGCTGGCTTTCCCAGGGGGTCTTCTCCCACCGTTCACAGCGGACATCTGGCCCTCTGCGCCCTCTGCTGGTCACCGTGGGGGAAGGACACGTGAGGGGCTCAGGGGCAGCCAGTCACACCTTGGCCACATTTCAAGAGGAACATTTTGTGTTTCATTATTAAGTTTTTCAGAAGGGATTTTGAGGGAAGGACTAAAAGAGGCAGGGAGAAAGAAAAAAAGAAGAATGAAGGAAGGGAGAGGGGGAGCTAGAGAAAGAGAAGCCTGTTGCAGGGCAGGAGTACAGTTAAGGGGAAGAAGGCCATTTGGTATGTCTTTCAGAGGGAATTTTCTGCGAGGGAACACTGAGCTCAGGTTCATTAAATGTCACCTGGGAATCCTGTAAAAACTACAAATTAAAAAAAGTAACTATGTTATAGAATTTTGATCTGATTAAATAAATCTGAAATGGGGCCTAGGCATCTGCATTTTGATAAGCTTTGCTACAATTTTGATGCAGAGGTTTGGGGGCCATACTTTGGGAAGCAGTGATCCTTCAGCTGGACCTCCAAGATGTTGGATTCTCAGAAATCCCCAGGCCCCTCTTCCTGGACAAGGCAGGTTCTTGGTCTCATCGGAGATGGCCTCGGCACCCAACTTGAAGGGGCCACCCCATTGCCCTTAGACTCCAGTGACTATTTTCCACGAATTCAATCAGGCATGACCCCTACCTCTTAGCTTTCTTCATGTTATGTCTGTAGTGAATACAGGCTGCAGCTCTTTACCATTGTTCTTGGCCATGGGGACCCAGTCCATATTTCACTCAGTTCTTAAGGCCTGGTTACATTGATCAGCTCGCTAGACTCACTGCCTGAAACACAGCCTAATGTGATACCTCATTGATATCTCTTCACTTCATGGCACTCGGAATGGCTTGTGACTGAAAGGCGACTGAGATGTGATCTAGTCTAATTGTCCTTAAGTAGGGGTGTGCATGAACAGCCCTTGAGGAAGCTTTCTAAAAATATGCAGCTCAGGAGCACCAAGAGACTCATGATTTGCTGAACATTCACTTGGTAGTGCTGTGGCAGAGACATTAGTTACCCTCTAATACCCATTCTTGCCCTCCCTCTATCACTCTTTGTTTCTTTCTTCATCCTCTGCTAAACATGTGATGGCTGGAGCTCTGGCTGCCATCTTGGTCCGTGAATAGGAGGTCCACACCCTGGACTTGTATAAATGGTGAGTTGGCAGCATCTGGTGTATAAATTATATAGAACAACCGTTTACCTCCAGATTTTTACATAAGAGGGAAGAAGTAAGCTTCCATTTTGTTTAAATCACAAAAAAGGGGAAGCCCAGACCTGTCCCTGGAGACTCAGATCCTGGATGTTGGATAGACCTGTCCCTGGAGACTCAGATCCTGGATGTTGGATGTCTATTCCTCTTGTTTTTCAGTAGCTTTATAAGCTCTTTGTACTCATTGCACACACAGTGCTTATACTTCCTTTCCAAATATTACAAAGTGAATACACTGCCAGCCAAAGGCAATTAACCAGAAATACTCAGTTGATTGAGTGACTGATTGATTGAGTTGCCCCTCTTCCTATTTCTACACAAAGAAGATGAAGTTCATTGGTGAAGTCAGGAGTTCTGGGATTTCTTTCTAATTCTGTCAGTAACTAGTTCTATGGCCTGGTAGCTAACCTGTCCACTCTAGAAGGACAGTTTTTGACCAGATGACATTCACACTCCATCCATTTCTAACAGACTATGAGGATGACCTTAGTTCTAAAAGCTATTGTGTGACATGGGCAGGCGTTTAGAACACGTGAACCTGATTGGTGAGGTTCACTTGGTGGCACTGCTGGTTGGAACATGACTGGGAAAGAGAAGGGGGTGGGGAATGGTGTAGTAGTTTTACTGGAAGAAAGATAGTGACCTTAGAGGCTTGCGGTGTTAAAAGCAAGATGAAAGTCCAGTTGCTTCATTATAGGTACTCATAAAGGAAGATGGATTCGAAAGAAGACAATGAACATGACTAGAACTGGTGGAGTGAAAGCCCTGGGGGGTGAGGTTATCCCTAAACCTCATATCTTGGTGAAGAACCCTTGGATGGTTCCTCTGACCTTACCTTCCTCCTTCACCTATGGCCTGTCATCCCGAATAGCTAATTCCAAAGATGAGATCATGTAATTACTCCTTAGGAAAACACATCTTCCAGATGTCCTAGATCAGGGACCAGCTCTTTGCAGAGGAGAATTTTGATAGCACCTCAGCCAAAAGAGCAATCTTGTTAGATCTATCAGAGAGGTAAGGCTGCTTGCGCCTTTTCTCTCCACGCCTGGAGAGTCGAGAGGATGCTGGCTGTGATATCAGTTGCCCCTTCAATCATCCCTGAGCTTTGTAGGTTTATTGAAGAGGTTGGATTTCTCAAGATGGCCACCTAGTTCTTTCTTCTTGGCATCTGGGCAACAGAATGTCCCCATGGATATTCTGCCTAGTGGGGCTTTGTGCCTAGGTTTAACATAGCAGTAAAGTCCCCATGATTCCAGCATTTTCATCCCTTTTAATTTGTCCACAGTTGTCACTTAGTTCTGCCCCCAGAATGGGCATAGAGATGGATGGGGTTGTCAACCTGAGCTCCAAAGGCAGACCAGATTATCAGATGCCTACTCCTGTTCAGTCACCCTAGCAAAGACATTAGGAATGCAAGGGAACGGGGCAGATCGGCAGTCTTCAAACTGGCGGGAGCAGCTTCATATGGAATACCTAGGTGGGCCTGCAGTTTGACAGATAAGTTTTATGGAAGTTGGAAACAGTGAATAAATACCACTCGGTCTGTTCTTGGGCCATTTATTTACCATCTTGGTGTAATTCGACAATGATGACTAGATGGGGGCTTTTATTCTGTCATCCCAATTAGAAAGTTTTTTTTAGTTACTGTTAAATGTGTCTTCCTGCTGTGCCATTGATCAGCTGCAGCTAAGCTTTGACGGTGCAGGTAGACAAGGCCACTCCTTTCAGCCTCCACAGAACGACTAAAGAGCAATGTAGTGCCTTATCGGCAACCAGGGGGATTTGTCTGCATTCAAACCCGTCCTGCTTGTTGTCATCCCTGCTCTAGTCTTACCTCTCACATTGGTTAGTTCAGGAGAAACCGCAGAATGGGCATTCATGAAGTGTGCTGTGAGCACCTCCTCGTTTTATGACAGAGAGCTAAAGAGCGTGCCCGAGGGCAATGTTGGTGTATGACGGCATCCTGGTCCCTTTGGTCGCCCTCTGGCCACAGTGAATGTGCAAACACCACAGGCCCTGATAGATGCCACTGTTCTAATGACTGCATTTCAATCTCTATCCCTCTTCTCTACCAAAATCATGTCCTTTTCTTGTGCATAATTTCAGAATGGTTTTGATTAGTGGAATAATAGCATTAACATTGTCTACTGTTCAAATATTATAACTTTTCGAACATATAGAACACTGTAGTGGGTTACCCAGAGTTAGGTGCTGTCTTGATACTATAATGGTTGCTTGCCATACTCAAGCCAAGTATGGACACTTGCTCATCAGGAAGGACTCCCTTCATCTGCAGTAGCGATGTGCCAGCCAGTGCCAGGCCCCCCATTAGGACAGTGAGTCACTGGGTGCCCACCCTCATTAATAGATAGTGCCTTCAGGGCTGGCATCAAGTAAGTGGTCCTATTCTGCACATGTCACATAACCTACCCTGCCTTGTCACCTTAGGCGCTTCAAATCTAAAAAAAGAAAGAAAAAACTTGCTTTTAGCATTTTGAAAAGAGGAAAACATTTATGTCACTAGCTACAGATGCCATGTAGTTGTATGAAAATGGGGACATGGTAGGAAGTTTTAAGCATGAGAAAGATATGGTCCATATGCACCTTAGGATTACTTTGGAGAATGGAATTAGAGAGGGGAAGACCTAAGACAAAGAAGAAGAAGCAGCAGCAGAAAAAGTACCAGTTAGGTGCCTATGACATGACTGTCATGGTCTTTGTAGTAAAAAAAAAAAAATCCCTTACGAATCCTTTAAGAAAGTACCAGGCTTCAGAGTGATAGTCCACTTCTCAGGATGGCCACAGCAGCTGCTTTTGCTCCTTTCAGGTTAGAAGTCTGCTGCTGGGGCAGTTGAGCCCCAGGTGGAAGTACAACAGTTGATTTGCATTTAGGGGCCATGCTATTTGGAAAAACACCCATCTTTAAGCACTGTCAACACACTCAATGTGGTGAGATGCTATCTCTTTGAAAGGCTCGCTGGAGCCAAGAAAGACTAGGTGAACAGCTGGTTGGTATCTCCCCACTTCTAGAGGGGTGCATGTGTGCTGAGTGTAGAGGTGGATGGTATCACCCACACTGTTAGAACTGGATTCCCCTCTCTTCCTCCCTCCGTCCATTCCTGTCACTCTCTGCACAAGTTAAAAGCACAGGTCATGGGACTCTACCTGAGTCAGAGAGGTGAAAAGGAACCCACCTTCCTTGTGCCCGTGTGGGAGGGCTGGGTGGGGGGTTGTGACCTCAGGCAGTCATCACACATTTCTGAGCCTCAGCCTCCCATCTGAGAACTAAAGGAGTTAACATTGAAACAGTGATAAAAGTAATAATGACTAACAGTTATTGGGCTCTCCATGTGCTAAGTACCATTTTAAGCACTATAAGTGTTTTGACTCATTTAATCCTCATAATAACCTATGAGGTAGGTACAATTATATTTCCATTTTACAGGTGCAAAAGCTATAGACTGGGTTTGAATCCAGGGATTCTTTGAATCCTGGCTTTAGTGCAGAGGCTAAATGCTTAGGCTGTGTGCTCTTTATCCAAGATTCTAAATTATGTGAGATTAGGAGAGAAAAACAGTTTACCCTGAAACCTCTATAAAAACCACCTGGCCAGATGGAGATACAAAAGCAATTTCTAAAAACAACAATGATAAATCAGTGATGAAGGGAAGGATTATATAATAAGAGGTGCTATGACAATTGGTTTAGCTACTTGAAAAAAATATCAAAGCAATTTAGATCCTCATCTCATACAGTTTGCCCCAGTATATTCCAAGTTGATTAAATAGATTAATGGGAAAAGAAGAAAATAGAAGTAAGTATCACATCTTTGGCTGGGGGAGGACTTTAATAGATCAAAACAATGGAAGCAATTACAAAAGTTGATGATAGTTCTAACATCAAAAAATGAGAAATTTCAACAACCAGAAATAAAAAGTCAAGTAATGAATTTGCGAAAGTACTTACCACAAATGTAGTGTTTTGCCTAATGTTTATATTTAAAAATGTATCTAAAAGAATAAGAAATACAGAGACTCTAATAGATAAATGGGCAAAAGATCCACACAGTGTCCTCATAAACATTTGGGAAAATGTTTGACCTAAGTAATAACTAATAAAAATTCTCCTTTATAAAGAAATACCATATAAATATCATTATATATGTGCGTACATATTACACATATATGATTGTGTATACATATATAAATATGCTGGCATATGTATAGATGTATGTGTACATATGTGTACACACACATACACGTATTTCCTAGCTTTGCAGCTGCTGAAAGGACTGAGAAGTGACAGCCCAGGAGCAGTAAGCAAACCTAGCATCCAGTTCTTGGTCTCCACATAGCGTTTTCCACTATAAGGAATCAAAGTAAACACAAGAGAATCCTGCGACACCTGGTGCCAGAAAGTAGTGCTCACAGAATGATGTGTCAAAGGACACAGGAGCCAGTTCAGAGGGACTCCCACTGGCTAAATCTGAGCTGATTGGAGCTTCAAAGTAAATGACATAAACAGATTGACTAAAGTAAGAAGCCATGAGTCCATACTGATGTAAGTAACTCAAAGAGTAAATAAATGGAGAACAATGAGGACAACTTTCCCTTGAAACAAAATGCTAACTAATAAATGTGGAAGGAATGATGGCATTAGAAAGTCACCACTTGCCATAGCCCATTGCTTCAAAGAAGAATTGTCAGTGTATGCTAAAACCAGTGAAACTTTAATGAAGAACAGAATACTCACACAGTCTCAAAGTATGTCCCCAGAAATTACTTATTAAATAGTAACCTTCCAGTGGAGAAACCCAGATGCCAGCTTCACCAAGAGACTGAGGCGAGCTCACTGCTAGTGGTCCAAGCCCACATCATGTACCTAAACAATGATACCTTGAGATGGGTACAAAATCGCTTATGTGTATTCCTGCCTGGAATGCATAACCTTAATCTAATCTTGAGGATACATCAGAAAAAACCCAAATTGAGGGACATTTCAGAACTATCCTGGCTTGTCCTTTCCAAAAAATGTCATGGTCATGAAAGACAAAGTAAGACTGAGAGAATCATTCCATTTAAAGGACACTAAAGAGAAATGACAAATAAATGTAATACCCATGACTTTGGATTGAATGCAGAACTAGATTGAGGGGATGGCTATTAAGGACAATGGGTGAAATTTAATGTCTTCAGTTTAGATATAGTATTTATCAATGTAAATTTTCTGATTTTGTTAATCATACTACATGAGAATGACTTTGTTCTTATGAGATATATCCTGAAGTATTTAGATATAAAGGGGTATTGCATCTGTTACTTACTCCCCGATGACCCAGAAAAATTTTATATATGTGTGTGTATATATATATATATATATATATATATATGCATGTATATATATTACACATGTAATATATACATTATTACATCTATTGAGAGAATGATAAAGCAAATATGACACAATGTTAACAATTGAGTAATCTGGGTGACAGTGAAGAGGGCCTTTCACTACTCTTGCAACTTTTCTGTAAGTTTGAAATCATTTTAAAATAAAAAGTTAAACAATAACGAATGCCCTGTTTTGCCTCTGGAATTAGCAAGGGGAGCAGGATTTCAGGGCAAAGCAGGAGCTCCTGAATCTGGAATGCAACTGGGCAGTTTGCATTCAGACCCTGAAAAATATAACTTCTAGCCCCCCTTCTACTCAAAGAAAATATACAAATATGTAAAGATTTATGTACGAATATTGTATTGCAGTGTTACTCTCAAAAGTGAAAAATTGGAGACAACGTAAGTATTCAGTGATGGGGACCGGTGTGGCCCCGCTAGGGAATATAATGTGCCTGCTGCATAATGTCTTGGAAGAGTCTTTACCAGCATGACCAGATGCTTATCTTAGAATGTCCTGTGATACCAGAAAACAACATACATGCTATAGAATCTCAATTACACTGAAAACATACATTAAAAAATCTGGAAGAAAGTAAGCCAGAATTGTAAGATGTGCCCATGTAGCATTTCCTCCTACTTTCTAACGCTTTTCAATAATATCACATTTCTTATCATAAGCATATATTCTGAAGTCAGAAAATCATGGCAACAACAAATAAAGAAAGTAGCAATGACTGTGTGAAGAAAGTCCAGTGTGTAGACAGTCTTCCCTCCCAGCAGTCCTGAAGCCGTCGCCTTGGACTTGCTCCAGTCCTGGCTCTTGAAAGAGCGATGAACACTAAGAGGGTCAAGGGAACAGTATGGGGGGTGGCCCTCCTGTGGGTCATGGGCGGTGCTATGAAATCTCATTTAACCCCCCAATGGATAAGGAAATTGAGTCTAGGAGAGATTAAATGATTACACATGGTCAACATTTAATAAGAGGCGAGGCTGGAGTTCCATGTGAGCTTGAATGTCTCCAAAACCTGTGCCCTGACTCCCCACCCTACCGTCCCCTGGGCAACGCCGGCCGCCAGTGGAATCAGCGTGCTTGCTGCTCCTCGTGTTTCCCTCCTGACTAGTCTGCTTGCTTGCTTCCTCCTCTCCATCTTGGTTTCCTCAAGCTTCTTATTTAAAAATACAAGCATCCTTCTTTTTCTTCTGGCATTTTCATCTCACAGTGGCCTAAGGGGAAGGTAAAATGTTTGCCTAAGTGTTGGAAGCATTAACATATCATCCAGTCCACTTTCAAAGGTGATTTACTTAGCCTTCGAGGAGCAAGGAGCCCATGCTGTTAGAATGGCTCTGGCCCCGTGTTCTCCATCACCTCAGAAGGCATAACTGCGGGGGACACTGCAGGGAGAGATTTGGTTTGGCATCCACAAGACTTTCTAACAGTGAGAGTGAATAAACAGAAATAAATTACACAAAAATACCATTCACTCTCTCCCCAGAGACCCTTGAGAAGAAACACCTAACATTTGGGTATCTTCTGTGCTGTTGGGCCCATCACCTCCTCAGATTCTTACAAGGGCATCATGAGAAAGTCAGGGCAGGAATCGTTACCTTAGGAAAGGAAACAAGGCTCAGATTTAAGTTGCTTGCCTCTGGTCATTGGTGATTGAGCTCAGTCTTCTAACTTCTAGACCCTTATTCCTTCTACCCCTAGGGATTTAAGATCTTCCTTAAAGACCACCCCCAGGACAGGGAGATGAGCCGGATCATTTCTAACACTACTTTCCATCCACGGCTTGATTTACCTCAGCTAGGTGGGCTGGTCCACTGTTACAAACTTTTCTCCTTCGGGCTACCCCAACTAGTGAAAAAGATTCATATAAGGCACAGATGGCTTGGAGCCCCCATCTGGCCACTCTTCATTTGTCCTATTCCAGAGGAGACCACCCTCAAATGAAGGCCCCCCAGCACTACCGCAGTCAGCAGGTGTTAGCGCATGCTGATGATACTACTGGAACTGGGGAGAGCCAAGAGAGGGGAAAAGCTTGCCATGGTTCCAGTCAAAAGCACTCACTCTAGGCTCAGAGGGACAATGGTGTTGGCTCATTAGGATGACTCCATTTCCATCTGGCAGACTGGGCATTTTTTTAAGAGAGGAATTATGCTGTTGTGAGGCAAAAGTGGGCTTTGAAGTCTGATACATCAGCAGTCGGTGCCGACTTCATCCTTCAGTTGTATGACTTCCAGAAAATTCTCTAACCTCATTGGCTGTTAGTTTCCGCAGCTGTAAAATAAAGATAATAATAAACTCTCTCATAGTTTTGTAGCAAGGGTTAATAAGATGGCAAATACCAAAAGCCCGCCGTTATCAATTCTCAACAATTTTATTTTACTTCTAAATTAAACGGATATGTCATACTTTAGGGTTCCCATTATGTGTTTGTGAAAGACAAGCTCATAATTCATTCAATGTCCTAAGCTGCATTTCTAGGGCCTCTCCCACTCCTTTCTTCAAGCTCTGCCCTCCCAGATCTGTGTGAATGCCCCAAGGTGGAGGAATCCGAAAGCCCAATTCAGGGACTCATAGGTGCTCTGAGCTGATGGTGGCCACTCACGGGCCCCAGCCTTATCTGAAGCCCCTACAGCCAGAACATGACTGTAACCACCCGTCATCACCCTCGCTCACCCAGCAGCCTCGGATTGGCTGCTGGAGTTTCCTTCTGGATTCTACAAGCGGCCCTGATGATTTATGTCCCGTGACCCAGTGTTCTGCACCCACAAGCCTGCAGCCTCCCACCTGCCGGAAGTCATCGGGAATTAAGAACACCAGTGAAAACAAACAGCTGCAATGTATTATGTCAGAGCTGTTTCCTTCCTCTTGAAGACAGTCTCCAGAGGTAATTTTCTTGAGGTCACCTACTCTGTGTTGAGCTTATTAGCTTAAAAATGACCTGAAGGGGCGCCTGGGTGGCAGAGCGGTTAAGCGTCTGCCTTCGGCTCAGGACGTGATCCCGGCGTTATGGGATCGAGCCCCACGTCAGGCTCCTCTGCTATGAGCCTGCTTCTTCCTCTCCCCACTCCCCCTGCTTGTGTTCCCTCTCTCGCTGGCTGTCTCTATCTCTGTCTTATAAATAAATAAAAAATCTTAAAAAAAAAATGACCTGAAATGTATAAAGATGTGCAGGTAAAGAAGAGGGAAAGGCATTTTTCCATGGTTAGCAGCCTATCAGGGCAAGATACCCACACACGAATTCCCTCCTGTTGCCAGAAAGCAGGTCTGCTGTATTCTTTTCTTCCAAATGCATTTCCATGGGCACGATGTGTGGGAGTGGGATCCTGGGTTAGAGACCCAGCTCTACCATTTGCCTGCTTAGCTACCTGCTCCCTCTGAGCCCTTGCACCTCCAGCATCAGTGTCTCGTCTCGTAGACTAAGAGTGCTGACATCTCCCCGACCTCATTACAGGTTGTTGCGAGGTCAAGTAAGGCAGCATAAGTGAAAACGCATCGTAAGTTCTAGAGTGGAGATTCAGAATAAAGTAAGTTGTCACAACTTTTGGCAAAAAGAATGTATGGCAATGGCATAGATATCTTCCCCCAAAAACATAAGGCTGAAAAAAACCCTCAAGGCTGGTCCTAAGGCTGTTACTGTAGGAACAGTTTTTAAGTAGTAAAAAAAAAAAAAGCTGGAAGATTTTAGCATAGGGAGACCTCAAAAGCCTTGAAAAGGAGTATAAAACCTTTCCAAACAAAACAAAACAAAATCCCTAAGCATCCTCTTTGTTTCTCGGTGACAATTTCCCAAACTATTTTAAGCCACATTGATTCTCAAGAGAGAAACCACCACCAAAGCATGGATGAAGAAGTTTTATTTCCTTGTCACCGCTGTGAAATACCCCGTGCTAATTTAAAGATCTAGAATTTTCTAATAAAAACAACCAGAATCCGTTAGGCAGAATTATTCCAACTCTGCACATCTGTCTTTCTGTCTACTGTCTCTGTCCATCTAGCCTGCTGATTTCCAAAAGATTCAGGGGGTTTTTATTAAATTTAAGACTGTATGAAAGAAGACAATTTTAGCCCCTGTTTGATTTTCACATTACAGATAGGGCAGTATTTTTTTAAAGAGCCATGTTTGTCTCTGTCCTATTTTGGGGCCCAGGTACATGGTTCCTATTTTTAGTAGCTCTGTGGTATTGTGAATCTGAGATTTCAACCGCCAGTGAGTCAGAAGGTCTGGCTGCCCAGAGATACGTGACTCAGATGGGCAGGAATAGTCTGTTCGCCAGGAGATGAGGGCTTAAAGGGGAGCTTTTGTGCTTAGTGAAAAACGTAAATGGAAACACGACGTTTAAATAGAATTCTATTACCCTTCCGGAGGGTTCTTTGCCCCTCGTCCCTGAAACTTCTCATCCCGTACCCAGGGAAGAACCAGTGCCAACTCATTAGGCATTTCCTCCTCTTTAGGAGCATGCTGGGGAAGAGGTTTCTGGGCCACATCAGACTTCAGAGTTAGCAGAGCAGCCTCCTCCTAGGCAGAAATGGTGGCAGGATCAAGCGGAGGGAGTGCAGACGTTGGGGTAGAGGAGGGGCACGGGGAGAGTGTTTTTCTTTTGTAAGAGTAAGAAGCTGGAAGATTAGGAGGCTGCATCTAAAAAGGGGGAGGCAACGGATTGGTATTTTCTTGATGAGACATTGGGTCTGAAATGCCGTAGAATTTATTTAACCCCTCACCGTACATCCATGCACCTACCTATGCGAACATCGGTTACACAAGCATCTGTTGTCTGTGTTGAAACTGACTACATACTGGGCCCTTTGCCACATATCAGGAGAAGAATACTTGCCCTCAAGAAGCTTACAGGTGGGAAGGGAGGCAGTTTTGTTGCAGGATCCTTCCAAGGCCTAGGCTTAAGGGTTGCAAGTTTTCAGGAACTTTGGCGCTTTAGAAAGTCTCTGCAGAGGTTCTCTTGCGCAAAGGTAGAGGAGTCCTTGGGGTCCATCACCGGGTAAACAAACCCAGAGGAAACCAGGATCACTGGCTTTGGCCATGTGAGTGCCCCCCTCCTGTCCTACTTTTCCCAGACCCAGACCCAGCCCTCGAAGCCAAGCACCTGCAGGGCACTCTGGGCATGAGAAGCCCCCAGCCCCACCTGACTGAAAATGCTTATCATGGAAGCCAGGATAGTTGTGTTTTTAGCTCCTGTTTAGATTTTCCATTGTTCCATGAAAGCTCCTGAATCTCTTCCCTAAATAACAAAGTTCTGTTTGGTATTTGGTGAAATGTTTGGAGTGCAATGTTCAACTGAGCAGAACTAAGCTGCTGACAAAATACTGTCTCAGTCATTTAATAATAATAGCTAACATTTGTATAGCACTCTACAGTTTAACAAAGCTCTTTGCAGCAGCCCTGTGAGATCCATCTGAGGGCAGGGTTATTATGTGCGATTGACCCACGGAAAATGGGCTGCCCAGAGGAGCTGAGAAATGCGCTCTGGGACCCATGGCTGGTAAGGCCAAATGTGGGACTCTCGAGTCCTGAGCCAGAGTCATTGTCCTTCACTAGCCCCTCTGAGAGCTTCAGTGACCAAACCCCTCCCCTCAAACGCCAGTTTGGTTACTGCCTCTGGTCTCAGCCCCCTGCAATGTGCTACGGGCTGCCACCACTTAAATCTTCCCTAAACTCTCCTTAATTGTGTCCTTTTCCTGCTTCAGCACCCAATAACTCTTCCAGGACTAAGTCCAAGCACTTAACACTGGAATATCCCTTCTTTGCCTTGTTCTATCTCACTGTTCCACCCTGCTTCCTCACTAGCACCAACTGGCATTTTCTGCAACCAGGCTGACTTTTCTCCATGGTGGAACATGCCTTGGTCAGCTTTAGATCCCAGTGTTGGCTATCCGTAAGGTGGGAGAGGGACAATTCTTTTGTTTGTTTGTTTTCTATTATAGCCTCCTTGGTATTTGGCAAGGGGCTAGTTAATGAGTAGCAAACCCTTTCAGAATCAGTAAGTCAGAGAATTGGAATGAAATGGGCATCTGTGTAGACATAACAGTACCATGACAGAGACAAGAGCAGGAAAAGCTCCAGGATGGGCTCCTTGTGTGCAAGAGACTGTCTGAAATAGATGCTAAGGGGAAAAGGAGAACGTTGGTTCAAGACCAGTGGACCCACATCATCAGCAGGGCTGGGTATGTTGCCTAAGGTGTCTTGGAGCCAAAAGTGGCCTGCAAACCAGAGATGTCCCCTAGCCTATCAGTGGAAGTTGTGTGGCTGGAGTCATGGCTACTTTCCAATAAGTTGGCAATGGCCACAGATGGCTCATCTCAGCTGTTTGCTGGGCAGAAACCATTCTGTTGCTCCGCCGTGATTGAAGCCTGAGAGGATGGGGTTTGGGGTGGAAGGGGAGTTTGAAGCAACTTTGGAGCAGACAATGACTTGGAGAGTGGGCCCCAATGGGGGATCCAATGGAAGCATGAGAATATTACATACCTTGGAGGGAGTGCCATTGGAAGTGGAATAGGGGTGCCAAGAGATTGTCCTGAGCCCAAAGAAACAAGAGGACACCTCTCCTGCATGTCCCTTTCTCCACCGAATTCATATCCTTCACCCATCACTTCCCCAGTGGAGCTGTTCTATTGATCACTTTAAACTGGTTTAATAGGTTTTATGGGCTAACCTGGTCATCTTACTATGAGTTAGCATATTGTTTTGTATGTGTTTTTTTTTCTCCAGATTTCAGTAATAGCCTTTGTTTTAAAGAATAATCTTAAATGCAAGTATATATAATCATTATAGAAAAATTAAAAGACAGGTTTAAAAAGAAGAAAAAATCATCAAAAATATCAGGCCTCAGGGACACTACTGTCTTTTATGTGTATATTCTTCCATCCTTAACCATACAAATGCAGAAATACATAATTTTTAAAAAGGAATCCTACTACACATAGTACTGTGTAACCTGGTTCTTCTTTAATTATATACCATTGAATATCCTTCTGTGGCATTAAATATGAATCTACACTATCATTTTAATAGTAACCTAATATTGAATTATATGAAGGTACCACAATGTATTTAATCCATTCCCTGTTTGGAGAGCATTCTCTATTCTCAACAGCACTATGAAGAATATCTTTATTCTTTTATATATACCTTTATAATATATATAATAACTAACTTTATTCAGTATACATCTCTTTTTGTGCTTGCTTTTTCCTGATGAGGAATTATAGTAGGGGGATTTATAGGTGAAATGTTATGCCTCTTGCTGTATGTTGCCAAGACCCTTAAGAAAGCTTATTCAAACCTAGATTGTCAACTGCAGAGTATATAGTTCCCAGTTTCTCAGATCCAGTTTTCTGAGCATTATCTTTACTAATCTGAAAGGAAATAACAAACAAACATGATATAGCTTTGGAAAATGTTTTCTGAACCAACCTTCATTCTTTCAAAACACAACTGAAGAGCCACCTGTAAAATCTCTTGACAAAATATGGCCAGACCCCAGCCAAGGGCACCCTTATTTCTACTTATAGTTGAGACAAAATTCTGGTGCAACAACAACAAAAAAATTGAATAGTTCCTAGAAATGTAGCCAGATGGGTTTGATTTGATCCTTATCTGAAATTTCCTTGAAAAAAGAGACCATAGTAAATGTCCAACTATTTAATTTATGTCCTGGGGCCTTTGTTTCCCAACCAGCTTTGGACTTTGATTGAAATGCAGTGTAGGCACCTTTAAGACCATGTCAGAAGTAGCTATGAAGTGGGAAGTGCACTGGGATTGGGCCAAGGGCCCTGGGCCCTGCCAGGCGGGGCTGCTCAGCACTTGTCACCTTGCCATCCTCACCTATGGAGGTTTGAAGCAGCAAGGAAAGAGCCCGTGCACCAGGGAGATGGCCCTGAGTCCCTCACCCGCACGCTAGCTGCTTGACTTTGGGCAAGTGACGTGCACCGCAATCATGCTGTCTACCTCGTGGAGTTGGCATGAGGATCAAGTAACATGTTAAGAGCTTGGCACACGATAATCATTTTCCCTTGGCCCTTTCGCTCTGCCATCCATTCAAATAAAGGATTGAATTATCTGATCTCTAAGAACCCTTTTAGATCAAATTTCCTTAAGATTTCAAGTCAGCGCAAGTGAGATCCTGCCTTTGGAAGCATTGATTTCAGAGTTGCTATGGAATCCTAGCTAGGGAGGGGTTGCTTTTGCTGGCTTTGCATTTTGCACGTGTAGCCAGGCCTCAGCGCTCACACGGAGGCCTTCTCCTGCACAGGCCTACTCTACTGTGATGTTGTCCATGCACTTCTGTTAGCTTCTCGCCTCCGTGGCTTTTGTCCAGTGTACAAAATGAATTTCCTGAGGACGAGCCCATGCCTGTCATCTCACTAACAGCGCCCCTCCCCCAAGCCCCCCAACTGCCTCATCTCATGTGCACCTGTATGGTGGGCCACATTCAGGAATGATTAACTGGTTGATAGGGAGTTTAATTGACAGGGGATTTATTTCATTGGGTCAGTCTTCCTGGTCCCAGCTGTGAAGTCCCACTCACTGCAGCTGGCTATTGGTTTATTTCAGCCCATCTCCATCCCCCCAAGACCTCCACTCAGCTCATAGCTGCATGTAACTCTCACAGGTATCCTTCCAGGAGTCAATTCCGTGCCTCTCTGGCAGGTCTCCACCTGCCCTCATAGGTTAGAACAATGGGAGTGATGATGGAGCATTAGGAAAATAAAACAGAACACATTATTTCCAAATATTACAGAAAAGGAATGACTCATTTAATATTAGCCACTTAAATATTATCTTTAGAAATGGCTTCCCTCTGGTTCATCAAGCAGTCTCATCTCCAGTGTATAATGGGCATGTAATTGTTGTGCTGTAATTCCAGTGATATTACCTACCCTGTAACTCATGCTAGATTCCCCTCAGTGATGGAGAAGAGTTCTCCTGGGTTTCCACTTCATGCACATTCCAGTGCCTTTCCTCTTCCCTGCCTTGTGCTCTCATCCATCCTGAGAGGAGCTAATTCACACACAGGTATATCCTGAGTCCTTTTTATGTTTCCAACACTTTGTGAATTCACCTTGGGGACTCGTTCACCTGCTTCTTCATTCATTCCACAAATATTTACAAGAGGGATAATGGCCACTTGCTTTGAACACAGAATTTCTCTCTAATCTCATGAATGGAATATGACTAGCACAGTGCCTGGCACATAGTAGGTACTCAATACATTTTTTTTTGAACCAGCTCTCGTGGTTTTTGATGGGCTGTGTCAATATGGAAGCCCTGGGGCCTAGATTTGCCTGGATGAAACACTCTGCTGCTTTCTTCAACAGAATCCATGGAATAGAGTTTAATCATTTAATCTATATGCAATCATATATTTAATCAAGATACCCCAAAGCCATCATTTTGAACATCAGTGCTGTGGCCGAATGAAGAGTTCTTTGTGCCTGTATGAAATAAGTTCAGCGGGTTGTCTTCGTGGTGCTTGTGTTTGATCGTTACAGTTTTCTTCCTTCCTTGCAGTGAGACTGTAGGATGCTTCTTTCTGTTTCTGTCAATGTCTCTTTGTGATAACAAGGATCTTAGGTTTATTTAGCATTTTTCATATGTATTATTTTATTTAGTCCTTACATCAACTCTGCAAGGTGAATAGAATCATCTCCAAATTTGTTGATTAGAAGTGGCGGTGGGGGGGGGGAGCCTGTGAAGCTCTTACGAGTTAAGCAATGTGTCAAAGACCATATGGATAGGGAAGGGGGCAGTGGCATAGAGAACCAGGTCTTCCAATTCGAAGCCAGGGGCTCTTTCTCTGCCAGCAGCCTGCCTCCTTTAGCAGCTCCTTGCCTTCATCTCGGGGTGCTGGTGGCCCACCATGGACCTTGTTAAAAGAGAGTGTAAATGACTGGTAAAGGTTTAAGAGGCTGGGCGTCGAAGAGACTGTTTGAGATCTAGTGCCTGGGTTTGTGACCTCTCTCTTTTTCTTTCTCTGATGTATAAACAAGGAAGATGGATAGCAGATAGGGTTGCCAGATTTAGCAAAAAACAAAGCAAACAAAGAACAGTAACAACAAAAAACATAAGATGCCCACTTAAATTGGAATTTCAGATAAACATTTTTTAGTACGTATTTCCCAGGTATTATTTGGGACATACTTATTAAAAAAAGAACGATTTTTTTTTGTCTAGCTGTAATTCAGATCTATCTGGGTGTCCTTATTTTATCTGCAGTCCTAATAGCTGGGCTCTGGCTGTGTGAGGGGTCTCGGCTCAGTAATGACAGAAGTGCCCGGAGTAAGAATGGAGGCCGGGAAAAGAAACCAGTAGGTTGCAAAATCTATAGTGTTAATTAGATAATGCTTCCTGGAAACAATGGGTCCTGAGCTGCTGTTTACACAGCAGTAGGGAAATGGTTTGGCAGGTAGCTGGAGAAGGAGCCATTCACGTGAACAGGAGAATAGCAAACTGGAAAAGGATGCTGGCCAGAGGCACGCACACAGACCAAACAAGGGGCAGTTTTCTTTGACCAAAAGTAAATTACTCTTCGAACATAACAGTGTTTTGTCCCCTTCCTAATATAATGATCAGTTTGGTTCCTGTATGGGAAAGAGGGAAAACGGTGTTGCCTTCCCTGTGCTCTCAGGGCAATCTGACAGTGATTGTTTGAAAATCTTTGGTGCCCTCAGGCAGTAAATTTAAGGAGCAACCTGCCTTGAAAATGAAATTAGGTTGCTAAAGACATCTTTTAGGCAGTCTGGAATCTCTTGAAATCCGGGATATCGTTTTTTTCCCAATAGCGCCTTGAAATCTCCCAAGCCCTGTTTTTAAGGCTGATTTCTACCTGTTATTAGGGAATTTGCCTGTGAAGATCCCAGGTAAGGGAAGTTTACAGGGTAAGTTGAAAACCGCCTGTTCTAAACAGGATGATGCAGCAAAGACAAGACATTCTTTGCTACATGCCTCTTCTGGGTATGCAAGTGTTTGACACATGTGCTTTTTCACATGTCTTTGGGAAGGTTCTTTTGCCCCCACGGGAGTAGGAACATGCCTCAGCCCTTGTCTGAGTCTCTCTCCCTCTCCTTTCTTTTTAGGGTGTTTTATGTTACAGGTCCAAGGACCAAGCAACTCCCTTTTAATATTTATGTTAATCTTTCTTGAGTGCTTATCATACACCAGACACATAGGAAGATGCATAGTCCAAACCTCCTCCCTTAATGGGTTTTTGAACGCCAACTGGGTGCCTGACCCCCTGGCTGGTCTTTTACCTCCCCTTCAGCACCCAAGCTCCCAGAGGGAACACAGACAAGGAGCTAAGGGTGTCAGGGACTTGCCTTGTGCCCCACAGCTAATAAGCAGCAGGGTTGAGATTTGAACTCATGTCTTCTGACTTTAATGTCTTACCTTCTACCTGCCCCAACATCAGTCAAGACAGGCATGACAAGCCAGGACAGGGTCGATGGTGTGCAGTGATGTGGGATTACCTGGATGAACTCCTGTTTCTTTAAGACGTGTTTACTTTGACAAGCTGGTGCTGCGGTCCTAAGAGACTGGCCTTGGGGTTTTGCCTAGCTTCACAGAAGTGTGGACATTGAGTCCAGCTTTTCCCAAACATCTAGAACCAAAGCAGAGTATCACACAAGGTCAAGCTCTGTAGCCCTGAACCCTGCATCTCTGGGTTTGAACAGTCTGGAGAAGAATTGCCTTCTGAAAGCCAGGAGAAAGGCAAGCAGGTGCCCTTCTCATCAGTGGATTGTAGAAATGGCTGAAGTTCACTGAAGGGCTTGGTTCTCCCCAAGAGTGCCAAGGGGGTAGGGGGTGTTGAAAGTACTTGCAAAGGGTGCAGAGGCCAAGAAGGACTTTGCAGGGATCTGTGGAGCAGGGGTGGCGTCTAACTAGGGAGTCAAGCCGGGCACGGGTGCCAGCCCAGAATCAGACACTGCCCTCTCTCCTCCTTCCACCTGCATACTGGCTGTTAACTCCTTGGTAGCTGCAGCATGGGAAGGTCTGGGGGCCCCAAGG
Organism: Ailuropoda melanoleuca; assembly: GCF_002007445.2. Classification (NCBI taxonomy): domain Eukaryota; kingdom Metazoa; phylum Chordata; class Mammalia; order Carnivora; family Ursidae; genus Ailuropoda; species Ailuropoda melanoleuca. The sequence goes on along the minus strand of NC_048233.1, from coordinate 1,399,528 downwards.
AAGGGCTGGGGTGGCAGATTTAGGCGGGTTGCTTAGGCAGTAGCCATTAACTAACTAGTTCTGAAGTATTTTTATGATTTAAATACTTGGTTAAACCATAAGTACTAGCTTGGGTAACCTTCACAAATGACTCTAGGGGTTAGATTCTGTTAATATTGCCATTTCACGGATATTGAAACTGAGACACAGAGTCATTAAGTACCTTCCCCAAGATCCCACAGCTGGAAAGTAGCAGAGCTGGTTTTGAAGCCCTTTCCTTAATTTTGAAGACTGTGTTCTTAATTACAAGGTGATTTCTGTCTCTTTATGCGAGTTGCATCTACTCTTTCTGGAGGTCGGTCTCAGCTGGCCACCTGATATCATTCATTTTAGAACCATGGCATGGAGCTGGCTGGATGGGTTGAGTCATAGTGTGGTCTCTCACTGAGGTCCTAAAAAGGAGGAAGGGATGATGTTTAGGCCTAGGAACCTTCACGGAGTTCCCCTTTCTTCTTTCTTCCCTGCCAAATTCCAACATCCAGGACTTGAAGGAAGGAAAGGAGAAACCGACCCCCCCACCCCACCCCCGGGCCCTGCCCAGCACAGGAAACCCCATGAGTCGCCTCTGAGACTAGCTAAGTGTGTGAAGAAACTGGGGCCATGTGGTAGTGCTCAGGCTCAAAGGAGCTTTTATGATGTATGGCTGCCTGTTTCCATCCAGAACCACTGCAGGCCCTCTGGGGTCTTTGGGAGCCCCCCTAGTCTCTCTGGAAACCTTCCCAGAGACCTTGCTCTCGGTGAGGCCATGGCCATGGCTCGTCTGTGGGTGGAGTGTAGAAGCCTGGGCTGTAGCCGTGTGCACACACACATGCATGTCTGCTTGCGCATGCGTGTGCAGACATGCTCTACCCCCTCCCTCGGCATGGGACAAACTCCTGTTGCCCAGGTTCTAGAGGAAATGTGTCCATTGTTCCAGTGCTTTTGGGACAATGGGCTTGCTATTTTTAAAATTTGTGACCCTAGGAAGAGATAGATGTTGACACTGTGTCCGTGTGGCTGTGGCTCAGGCCAGCACTTGCCCACTTTCTCTGAACATCCCCTTCACCTCTCAGTACCTGCTTCAGGATACACCCTGGGAGCACCTCCCAGGCCTTGAGGCTGCCTCCCTTAGCCTGCCCATGTGCCAAAGCGTAGGTTCTCTGGGTCTCAGCAGGGGTGACAGGCAAGTCTTACAAGGTAGCATTGAGAAATCAACATGTGACTTATTTCTAATAAATCTAATAAGTCTTTGTATCCACTGCATGATAAGAATATACAGGTAGATACATAAACATACACAAAGCAGTGTATATGTGACAATCATCTGGTTTCTCATTCCTCTCAAAGGCTCTTCTGGGCGTGCCCCGTGATTTGAATCATCTGAAATCTGGATTTTTGCCCAGCCACCTCTCTTCTCGGAATGCTAGGCCCCCCTCCTTGCATGGCAACTACCCTATTTTAGTCCGTCTCCTGCCTTGTAATTTTTCACTCCCCTAAATTCTTCCAGGGCAGAGACCATGCCTCAGCCCATGTCCTGTCTCTAGGGGTCTATGAGCCTGCCATGCATGTGCAGTTAGCATCCAGATGAAGGAATGGGTGCTCCCTTCTCTGCCTCCCCCCACACTCCACACTTTTCCCTCATGTATCGGTGAGGAGAGGACTGAGATTTACCAGCACCCATGACTGCCTATCTTCCAGATCATTCTATTGTCATTTGCACTTCCGCCAACATCTGGGTGCTATGGGCAAGGCCCATTCACAGCATTCATGATTTCATTTCCTTCTGAGGACAACTCTGTGAAGCATCTGCCAGCTGCGTAAGCATCTACTTTCTGGAGGTAGATGGGGGAAGGAAGGAAGGAAGGAAGGAAGCCAGGCCTTACATATTTTCTTGTGGGTTTAGTAAAAAGCTTCAACAGAGGTCCTGAGTGCAGCCAGCTCAGAATCAAACACAGTAGCAGGCTCTGGGCCTGACACCCACACTCAGGGTGTGCAGGGCTTCCTCCACCCTGGTCAGCAGGAGTGCAGCTCCAGGGCTCAGAGAATCTCAGGGGATGGAAACCCAGGAGCCATAAAGGCCAAGCTCATAGCTCCTGGGATCTGGACCCCTGTGTCCCACTCAAGCCTTCTCTCTGCCTCATTCCAGCCTGAGCTGTGGACACTGGGCTGGCGGTGCCCACGGATGTCCCTGGGCAGCTTCTACAGAAGGACAAGTTCCCTCAGGCCCTTCCGACCTTGGAAACAGGGCTCAGTCCCTGATGCCACCCTCCCTGCTTCCCTCCTGCTCTAGGAGACTATGTGCGTGCAGGGGGGATGTCTCCACCTTTAGACCCGAATCCAGAGGAGGGGCTGAGAGTGAGAATTTCTACCCTAGTGCTGTTCTCACAGAGCCATTGGGAACAGCCCTTAGAACATACTGAGAGAGTCCGTGCCAGCTGGGAACTCTTGTGAGGTCTCAGGGAAAGAAGCTTGCCCTAGAAAAAGCAGCGAGGTAGTTGGGCCGAAGACGCACTCTGAGCTGTGAAGGAGCTCCTCCTTGCCGGCAGTGGAAGTGGGGGAGTGGCGGGACCATTCCCATAGCTGTCCGCGGTGGGACCATTCCCGACCGATGCTCCCAGGGACGGAGAGGGGCCTGGGCGGCCCAGGGGAGGCCCAGGCCAGTCCTGACCTCCTGGACCTGCTGCCTGCCCACTGAATTATGGGTCTGCAGACCCATGTCCCTCCTCAGGGCAAGGGCAGACAGCTCCCCTTCCTGGCCAGAAGGAGCTAGACCTTCAGACCCAGCCTTGGGGGGACTTCCAGTGGTTTCCAGCCCATGCTGAGTCACGCAGCTTCTCAGCCACTTAGTCAGACAAGCCCAACGTGGAGGTGATTGGAATACTTCAGAGCCCCCTCTCCTGTTGGCGTTGCTGGTGTCTTCTCACTGAGCCGCAGCACCTGGTGCAGGGCTACAAATAGTCTCCCCGAGGGAACGGGGCTCACAAGCCGGGTGGGCAAGGATTTCAGGCGAGTAGTCGGCACAAGAAGAGGCACTATATTAAGGCCTGGTTATGTTTAGAAGTCATCCTGAGAATGTTTGGCATGCTGAATATAAACTTGCACTTCCGTCTGCCTGCCACACTTTAAGATCTCTCCCGGAGGGACCCAGAACGTGGGGCACCCTGGAGAAGGAGCCGGGAATCGGGAATGTCTCAGGGGAAAGGTTTCTTTCTCAGGAACCAGGGGACAGTGGGAAATCATTCCTGAGCTTGCTTCTCTCCTGGACTTCCCAGAGGAAGGATGGTGACATGGATGGATGTGAGTGGGTAATGTCAGCATTCACATGCCAGCCTGAAAAGCTCTCCTTTGAAATCCACGCAATCCCTAAATGCCTTTCTAATGGACATGCTCTGAGAGGATTATACTTTGGAGTTCAGTTAGCCCAGAACAGTGAAGAGGATGGCTGCTCCAGACCCTTGCTGAATTGAAGAATGATGGCCCCCAGAAGAACTGCAGGGCCTTATCCAGTCCCCTCATTTGATAGATGGGGAAACTGAGGCCCCAAAACAGGATCATGACCTGCTTGAGGTCACACAGCTATTGAGCAGCAGCCTAGGCTGCAGGTTGCAGGATTGGTTTGCCCTAATACGTTCCCATGGGTTGTGAAAACATGTCTAGGGTGGGAAATGAAAGCCCCCTTCAGACTGAGATGGCACCAAATGTGGAGCTGAGACTTGGTTTGGAAAGTGGCCTTAGCAGCTTTGGGGTAAGGAAGCAGTTCGGGCTGGGTTTTAACCATCTAGGAAATCCCAACAGAATATCAGGGAGATTCTCCAGGACTTTCTTAATTAGAATCATCTTTTTTTAAGGTGAAGGGGAAAATGAAAGGGTTCACATGGGATAAATGTTTTACAGGCAAATGTTTGACTCTGCCAGGCCAGGGGCATCTTTAGTAGGGACACATCATGCAAGCAGGGAAAGCGGTCCCACACGCCTGCCCTGCCCTCATCCTCACTGAGATGTTAGCCCTGTGCACGGCGTGGTCATGGACTCCGGACGAATTTGCTGTAGACTAATGGAAAGAGCTCTGGACTCACACAGCTCTGGCTTTAAATCCCAGCTCTGCTTCTCTGCTGCTTTAGAAAGACTTGAGCTATTTCAGCTTCCGAGCCTCCGTCTCCTCCTTCATAGAATGGGGGTAAGATTGTGTATGCATTGGGCTTGGCACACGGTCCTCCAAAAAGGGCCCCGCATATAGTAGATGCTCCAGAAATACCACAGTCTGACCAAGAATTTGCAAATTGGTTATTGGCTCAGTGTCGGGGAGGAAAGAAGAGCAATTTCCCATGAATCAAGGTATAAAGATGTAGTGGTTGCTGAGAAGGTCAGAGAAAGAAATGGAGCAAGGTGAAAGGAGTGGCCCCAGGGCTCATGAAAGGTTTCAGAATTCCTTTTGGGCTCTCTAGCTATGATGTTCACCTTGGGAATCCTGTTTGTTCACTCAGTGGCTTGTCTGGAAAACTCTAGTGAAATGACCCTTTCCTTTTTGTGACATCCTTGTTTTGGTGGCTTCTGTGGAATTCCTTCTTGCTGCGTATGCCTTCTCTCACCACACCAGAGTAAGACCAGGGACCTACCTAGCTCCACCAACTCAAGGACCCACCACTGAGAAAAGCCCAGGACTGGACCTTCCTGAGAGGGTTAGGTTGTGACAGTATTAATAGTAATCAACCCTGATGGAATGGCCATCACATGCCAGCCACTGTGCTGGTCAATTTATTTCAGAGTCAATGTAGGCAGTAGGACACTATCATTACCCTATTTTCCAGATGAGGAAGTTGAGGCACTAGGGAGGTCCTGTAATTTGCCCAAAGTCACATGCATCATTGGTGGCAGAGGTGGGATTTGAACCCTGGCAATGTGACTCTAGAGTTTGTGCCCTTGACCACTACACCATACTGCCTTTCAAGTAATAGAAAAAGAAAGATCAAAGGGGGAGAATGGGGCAGAATATGCCCATTGACAGGAGCTAGAAAAGGAAGTGCCCTAGGTTGGGTGGCCTGTTATGTCAGTGAACTGATTAGCCCAAATGCCTTGATGGCTTGTTGAATGGGTAACATTCACTCCCTGAAGGTTCAGTTGTTAGCCTGAACCGTAAGACCTCCCTGCCCTTCTCCAGCCCCTCTCCACTTAATGAGAGCTAAGCTCTGTCCTGGTCACTACGCACCCCTGCCCCAGCCAGCCACCCGTGCCTGGCCCCTAGCCTTCTAATCATTGGACACTAGCATCTCTTGGGTTGGAAAGGACTGTGGAGGTCACCCAGTTCACTCTCCCACCCAACTCAGGCATCCCTCTGTGGTCTTCCTGGCAGGACCTGTCGGATCATCCATGGATGATGAAGGCTCCCCCAAATACCCGTCAAATTGTTGGAATGCTCTCATTCATAGCCTCAAGCCAAAGGCTGCCTCCTCACAGTGGCTCCCGCAGGCCCTCTGGTCTGCTCCCTCAGGGCCCTTCAGCTCCTGCTGAAGGAACTATCAGACACTCTAACTCAGGGTTTTCAGTCTTGGCCTCTGTTTTGGGACAGAGAATTCTTTGCTGTCAGGAGCTGTCCTGTGCACTGAAAGATGGTTAACAGTGTTCCTGGCCTCTACCTACCAGATGCCAGGAGAAGTCCTCCTCCCCAGTTGTGACAACCAGGATGTGTCCAGACACTGCCCAGTATCCCCAGGGGGAAGGGGGACGAAATTGCCCCTGATTGAGAGTCTGCCTCTGACGGCCATCGGCTAAAGAGAATTCACCTTCATCCCTTTTGCCTCTGTTGAGTGCTGGGTCTGGGGGGCCCAGAGTCAACAAGCTAGGGGTCCTCCCAGCCATTTCGCAGCTCAGAGATGGTTTGGTTCCCTGGTTGTGTGTCAGGAGTTGGAGTTGTGATAGTGAGCCGCTCACTTTGTGGGCCCTGTCCTGCCTCCTTGGTTCCTCCTCTCCTCAAGGTGGCTAATGCAGCCTGAAGAGTGATGACTTTTGCAAGGATTGAGTGAATGTAAGGTTGGGAGGCCAGTCGTGGAGGGACCGGTTGATTATAATGCCTCCTTTCCCATTTATCCTTCCTCAAGAGCTTTTCTATGGTGATCATCTCATATGATTTGGTGTCTCCAGCACTACAGAATGGAAAACATCCCGAGCGTCTCTGTCTTGGCTTGGTTTCAAGAGAACATGTTTTCTTGCTGTAGGATCTGCAGTTCTGTGCTCCCCTGGAGTGTCCATTTCCCCGCCCCTGCCCCCAGATCCACACCCACCACCTCTCCCACATACCCTGGGCCTGGAAATTATCCAGCAGGGAAAGTGGAGCAAGAAGGAGATGGTCTCCAGGCTCCACAAAGGTCTGAGAACAGTAGTAGGAGTTCTGTTTTATCAGGTTTCTGTCCACCCAGCACAGAAGGCCTGAGTAAGCGACCCTGCCCAGTGGGGCCTGACTCAGAACTGTGTTAACTGAAATGCCTGGCTTTTACCCCAAATGCAGTCCAACTGCCTCTGTCCCCAGAGTCACAGCATCCAGCTCCTGTGCTTCTAGTTGGCTCTGAAGCAGCTTGGGAAGAAGATGGGCAGTGTGAGGCATCATCAGATTAGATGCTCACCTAATGTCTCAGAACCTGTGTTATGCGCCTTTGGCAAGAGACCCCCTGCTAAAAATGCTCCCCCATGGGACCTGCCATTTTCTTCTCCCCCTTTCCTGCTTGGCTAATGAGGTCTTCTAGGTGGCCTAAGGTTGTCAAAAGGTCTATATGGTGAGACCTCAATTGACAGTCCCTCTGGGAATACAGTTCCCCTGTAATTAAATTCTTACATTAAAAAAAAGTCTTCATCAATCATACAAAACAAGCTGCCTGCATTTAATGTGTGTGGGTTGCAGGAAGAGTTGGTAAAAAGTGGTAGGGTGTGAAGACCTTCGCAAGACATGCCTGGTGAAGTCCCTGTCTTGCTGCTCCCCTCACCTTTGCCAGTAGCAGCCTTAGTTCCAGTCTTGGAGGGGGAAGCTTGGCACGACACTATTTGTTGGGAGAAAGAGATTATGTGTTTGAGTGTTTGGGACAGCAACCGAGTTCAGGACAATCCCTGACCTACCTCTTGGTGGTGATATGGACTCTGAAAAGGCAGTTAGCCTCTCTGAACCTCAGTGTTGCCAATCTAGAAAACTGGATAGTGAAGTTCCTGCTTTCTCAGAGCAATGATGAGGGTCTGATGAGACTCTGCAAGACAAATGCCTTTTGACTCCAAAGCGTGCACATAAGGGCTTGACAGATGGTTATTGTGGAGGAAAGGGTGAAGCTCCAACTGGGTGCAAGGCAGCATGGTGGGTGCTGCCAGGAGGTCACCTGTCGAATCTGCATCAAGGTGAGGCAGGCGAGTGGGAGTTCAGAGGAGGACCAGATTCCTCAGGCTGGGATGCTGAAGGGTGTTGTGTGAGAAAAGGTGGCATCACACGGAATCCTGGCATATGGATGGGATCTCCAGAGGGAGAGATGGTGGACTGTATCCAGCCCTGCCCACGAGTCTCCTCAGGCCTGACTCAGCTTAGTATGGGCCCCCTTGGTTTCAGAAAATTCTGAAGTCCATGGTGCCTTGCGGCAGGGTGGGGACCTATGTCTTCTTGGCTCTGTTCTTATATCCCCTACCTGCAGGAATGCTTGCACACTGCTGCCCTGGATTACTTTCCTGGCTCGAGCACTCTCTTCAGCCCCCAGGAGCTCTGGAGTTCACCCAAGCAGGGCTCATGAGGGTAGGAGCTGGAGAGGGAGAGGACTGCGAGGGTCTGCTCAGCAAGTCAAAGCCCAAAGTGTCCCATGGAGGAGGCAGTAGGACCACGGGGCCTTGGCTGTGCCACATGCCCTCCAGAGGTGCTGGAGGCCAGGGAACACACTCTGGTCTGGAGGGCTTCCTGGAGGAAGTGGAGCGTGAACTGCAGCTCACCCAAGGACAGGATTTGAAGGGGATGATGCTCTGGGTGGGTGCTATCGCACAGGCTCGGGGCTGGGGATGGACAGGGCCTGTCTTGGGGATTATGATTAGATCCGCCTGGCTGGAGCAGAGCTGTGTGGAGAGCAGCAGGGGGAGCAAGGCCAGAATGGTGAGGGAGCCGCACCTTCCAGCTCCGGAACGTCAGTTAGGCATCTCAGTGTCGCACTGTAGGCAGCAGGGTCTTTTTGAGCGTGGATGGAGGGGTGATAGAAAACAGTGCTAGTTTTGTTTTTGACTGTTTAATCTGGCAGCTACGCTCCCAGGATGAGAGGGGAAAAAATCTGGAGACAGACTCCCATCAGGCATCCCTTGCAGTGGTCCAGTAGCCAGGTGAAAATGATGGAACTTTGCTTCCGAAATGCAGTGGGGGTAGGGAGTGGCTAGGAAGAAATGGATGGACTCTGTCCTCCAGGAACTCCTAAACCTGTGCACACCCCACCTTCTGACTCAGCTCTGCCACGGTCAAGCTGCCAGGCCTCCCCTCCCCCGGCATCCCCCATTAGGACTTCAGCGGCCTCAGACCCCTGCCCTCCTTGCCCACGCCTGTTGCAGAAGCCAGTGCAAAGCAGGGAATGAAGAGCACAAGGCCAAGCAAACAGCTTTGTGTTTCTTCCAGTGTCTCTGGATCATTCTCCAGCCACCTGCTTGGAGTTCCGATAAGCCAAATCTTCCTTTAGACGAGCAAGCAAAGTGGCTAGCCAGGAACACTGCCACAGTGTGCGGTCATTACAGAAACACTGGTAGGGTGGGAAATTGTTTTTAAAAGGGACTGAGAATGTCGTCAGCAGTGAAACTGAATCCCATCTTTGAGAACCAGGGACCAAGAGGGAGGAAATATCTCCCTGGCTGTGTACGTTCTGCTTGGGCCACAGGGATGGCCCTCTACTGACTGGTCCAGTGGCCTGTCACGTGGAAAAGACCAGAAATGGGATCTGCCTGGCAGAAAGAGCCAAGGTACTTCTGCCCACAGGGTAGGTTAAAATTTAATTTTTCTGAGCATGGCAAGAGAGTGCTGAACTTCGCTGCTCCTAACACCCACTTGTGCTTTCTCCAAACATGACAAGACTGGCCATGAGTTCTGGTTCATTCTCAGTTCCCTAGTCTACTCTCCCCATTTCAGGTTCAACCCAAATATTCTTCTCAGAGCTGGTGGGTTTGCTCCAGCCTTAGCTACTGTTTTGGTGAGCAACTGTACATAATCCAGGTTTGCACAGTAGACAAGGTAAAGAACCCTGGAGAAACGAAGCCAAATGCTCAGGGTTTTAGGGGGGGAGCTTGGGGAGGACCGGCAAGGAGCCATAACATCCCGTAAGGTGGATATTAAGCCTACAGCAGCAAACCCAGCTTTGTTGGGTAAGCAAACCCTTACCCCTCCCCAACAATATTTACTGTGTGTACCTTCTGTTGGATACCCATCAGCATGAACTCTTGAATTGGAAGGGAGTTTTTCACCATTGTCAGGCCAAAACAGTTTTGAGCCTTCCTATAAGACCAAGAATGGATTAAGCTTTGGGATCTGTTCTCTTCCAGAGCGGGAGAAACAGGCTGCATTCAGCTGATATGTGCCACCTTCCCCCATCAGTCATTAAAGAATTGAAAACCTTGAGTGGCTCTGAGCCCCGCAAATGCCCTGTGCCCCTTCTAGGATCTTCTCACCATCCCACACTTCAACAACTCACAGCTGAGTTGGTGCCGGACTCTGCTTCTGCCCTGTTCTTCAGGCCCACTCTGATCAGGGTGCTGTACTAACTGAAATATTTTGAGAACCTCTTTGTCGTCTGCAGGTGATGCTAAGTCCCTTAACAAACAGTACTAGAATTTCCTGCTGCTCTATTTTTCCCTTTTTAAGATAGAGATGGTACTCGTCAAAACCCTACTCACTTTCTTAGGTCCAGCCCAAATGTCACTTTGCTGATGAAGCCTGACCTGGTTAGAATGAGTCACCTGCCTCTTTGCCCACATGACACTGAGTTCATGCCTCTTTTACAGAACTCCTGTTACTGCAATGCTCACAACAGGGGCCATTTGCCCCCCAGGGGACATTCAGCAATGTCTAGAGACATTTTTGGTTGTTCAAGCTAGAGATAGGTTCTACTAGCATCTAGTAGGTAGAGACCAGGGATGCTGCTGCACATTCTTCAATACACAGGACAGGTCCTGCACAAAGAATTACTACCCCAGTACATCACTCATGCCAGCTGACGTGTCCCCGTGTCTGTGCAGCTCCTACCTGTGAGCTTCTTGAGGGCAAGACGCTGCAGCCAGTATCATGCTCCAGCCCACTCCTCCCTGCCCCCACCCCTCAGGAACCAGGGCAATCCTTTGCATTTAGCTGGACACTCAATAAATGCACTGAATTGAATTCATTTAGTTAAATTGAATCAAATTGAATTGAACCTAAGCTACCCGCCAATCAGTAGGCAAATGCACCAATTACTCTGTGCGGTAGTGCAATCTTTCCTTTGCTTTACAATCCAAGTGAAGAAGGTCCTGGTCAAGCCCATGCCAGTAGGCTAGCCTGGGCCCCAGAAGTTGAACACAGGAGCTTAGGGATGACTGTGAACATTTTAAAGGTTCATAAACTGTGTCAGTAAGTTGCCTTGACTCCTCATTTATCATGCATCTCAGGGATACAATAAGTATTACCTTCTCATCGCCCCAAAACAGATGGAGCTAAGAACTACCAGAGCCCCAGCTCTGCTTTGTAGTAGGTGTGGGAGAAGTGCAGGACGGTCTGTGGTGAGGAGCAGAGCAGCGTTCTCGCATTGTAGCCCACAAAGAAAATGCTCACCTCTTGGACACCATTACTGACAGGCTGACCCTGATCTGTGGGCGTNAATAAGTATTACCTTCTCATCGCCCCAAAACAGATGGAGCTAAGAACTACCAGAGCCCCAGCTCTGCTTTGTAGTAGGTGTGGGAGAAGTGCAGGACGGTCTGTGGTGAGGAGCAGAGCAGCGTTCTCGCATTGTAGCCCACAAAGAAAATGCTCGTACCTCTTGGACCACCATTACTGACAGGCTGACCCTGATCTGTGGGCGTAGTTCCCCCACCTGTAGATGGGAAGAATAAATTCTTACTTGCTTTGAGGCAGGAGCTGGACTTGGTCATCTTGGTATCTTGGTGCCTGACCCGAAATATACTAAGCATTCTATGTGCATTGCTTCGGTCACCTGTATCCACATTCCCGTACCAGAGGATGAGGCCACTGAGGCTCAGAGAGATTGCATTGCTTGCCCAGGGTCACACAATCAGCATGTGGTAGAGCCTGGTTCCAAACCCAGAGTCCACGCCTAGTCCACCCCAGAACACTCTTCATCCTTTCTCTCCCCTTCCCAGAACTGCAGAATCTACCAATCCTTCCATCCTCTTCACGGGGTCTTAAAAACATTAGACTGTTTTGCCTGGGTGTTTTTAAGCCATTTTTGGAATATCCACAGTGACCTCTGGGCTCTCACTCACTGACTAGAACCAAAGTTGGACAAGATTAGAATTGGAGGTTTCTTTTTCTTCCAGATTAGATTTTCTGTTCCACCCAGAATAACCTGCTGTTCCCCAGCTATATACTCCCTGGTTTCAAGCAGATCTAAAATTACAAGAGAATTACCTTGCTTTGAGGCAGCTGGTATTTCTGTTTCCTGATGAAAGTAGATACTAGAGAGTGGAACTACCCAGAAACCAGGGGGCGGCTTGTTGGCCATACGGGAGGCAAATAAAGCTCGTTTTCTTTTCTTGGCCCTCTTAAAGATGTGTCTAATTTTGGGCATGTTTAGTGTGGTTCATCTGTGTCTGGAAAGGTTCTTCTTTTCTCCCTAAGTGACATCTCTTTTGAGTACACAATTCCTTCTTCTCAAGGTGAGTAATCCCCTCTCCAGCTGTTCGTAATTACTAATTAGTGAACAAAGAGACTAACAAACAAAATTAGCTATTGGGCCAGAGTTTGGGATTGAACCAAAGAGAGAAGAAAGACCTCAGTGTGTTTGTCTTCCGCCCCTAAAATAAGGGGGGAACAACAAAATAAAACACATTTTCCCTCGGTAATTTATCATAGTCACATCCATGATGTCCATAGCCCGCATATTCACACCATATGAGGAGTGGTTGCGGGGATTCCTCACCTCCTCAGCAGTGGAGGGGCCCCAGAGAGGCTCCCCACAGAGCATGCCTGGCTTCATCATAGGATGGAGAAGGAATGAGCTGCCATTCTCCAGAAGGGGTATGCTCCCTCCTACCCATCTGCTCATCGATGCTGACTCAGGGGAAGTGGTACCCCTCCCTCTCTGTCTCTCTTTCTCTCTCTTTCTGTCTCTTTCTCATCTTCAGTATACCCAGTGCAGAAGGAGATATAGGCATTCATATTCCACTAACGTGTCTTGGCATGTAATTATATCATCTCTTTTAAATCTCATTACACCCTTTCCATTTATTGGCCAAGAGATTGAGGCTAAGAGCTACAGACTTCCTTGGAGACACACCTAATAAGTAGCAGTACCAGGAATTAACTGTGGTCTCCAAACTCAGTGCTCATAGTCTTAGGAATTTACAACTAATAAATGCCAATTTCACTGGAAAGACCAAAATAGTATATAAGAAAGGATTTGAAAAGAGAGAAGTGCTAAATTATGAGCTACTAAGTGCACTCAGCTTTCTGGAAGCTGCACAGTCCAGGTTAACCACAAAGTGGTGGGTGGTCTGTGGGTGGGAGAGTGGGATGCTCACCCGCGGCCATTCTGTGAGATCACCTTTTGGGAAATAGTTAGAACCCAATGCCTACTTTCTAACTTCCTCAGCAAAGTGCCACTTTCCTTCCTGGGTGGTGGGGTAATTGTTCTAGGCCCCTGGAGGCTGCAGAGGGAGATTCTGAATTTCCGCTGCCCTTCTGCCACCCCTCTTGCCCCTGCTGTCGTCCCCCTGCCTTCTTGCTGTGTCAACCCCTGAACTCTGTTCCTCCTTGCATCCTACTCTTAGTCCTGCTTGCCTTCTTCCTCCTTCCTCTTGGCTATTTCAACTTTCATATTATAGCCTCAAGAAGGTTCCGTATCCCTTAAAAATCTTCTCCAAAGTGGATTTGTGCTTATGATGACCAGCTGTCATTGGCACCAGGGCTGCCAATGACCCACACCCTTCCCTCAACTCTGGCTCCCACATTCCATTCTGTTTTCCACCCTTCTCCATTGATGAGTCCTGGCCCGCCAAGTTCCATCACCAAGATCAACGGCGAAGCTAAGCAGTCCTTCCCAATTTCGGATGGGCCTTCAAGTAGGCCGTCAGGCCCATAGACTCACCTTGTCTCTTTAGCAAGCACCCAGAAAACTTTTGGGGTGTGTTGCCATGGAGTCTTCCTTGTAGTCCCTTCCTTAGACTTTCTTATGCAACCTGCCTCTTTCTGGAGTGCTGGAATGCTACAGGGAGGTTTCTTAAATTAACCCTGTCAAAATAGCCTTCGAGTTCTTTTGGAGCAGGGATTTTTTTTTTTCTTAATCTCACAAGACACAAACTGTTCAAGGGAAGAACTGGGAACAAAGACAGCTCAAGAGGACTGGAGGGAGCTTGGAGAGCATTTAGAGGAGAGCGTGGAAATGATTGATGGGCTGGGAAGTGGGACCGCAGCAGAGAGGTGAGAGGCAGGGGGTGACTTAACTGGGAGAAGAGCAGGCTGACAGGTGACCTAGTAGCAGGCTTCAAGTTTGTGAAGGGTTCGGATATGGAGGCTGGCAATTAGCTGGCTTCCCATCACCCCCAGAGAAGAAAAGACAGTGAGCCCGACGCTGGGTGGTACAGGTGGTGAAGTGTCTAGCTCAGAGGCTTCCAGTCACTGGTGTTCTGATCAGCACTTGGACAGCAGCAGCAGCATCTCTGAGTCCGTGTTCAAGATGCAGTTTTCTGGGTCCCACCTAGACTCCTTGGTTCAGAATATCTGGGCGGCAAGTCCAGGAGCCTGTTTTTAACAAATTCTCCCAGAGGAGAATTAAGAGAGTCACTGAGAACCAAGGACTGGTATATGGAGAAAGAGAAAACACCCCCCCCCAAATTTCTCTTCCCCCTTCAGCATCCAGCAAGGTCTTTCACCACCCACGAGCCTTTCCAGAGCCCAGACCAGTCGCCCAGGTGGCTCTGCCCAGTGTTCCTACTGGTTCCCTTGCAATGGGCCCTATGTGGTTCGAGGCTGCCCCGCCACTCTCGGAAACCTTGGCGTCTCTCTTCATGGGCATGAAGCTGCTGGAGGAAATGCTTATCCCACCTTTTGGTCCTGACTTCACTGGGAGGACCTGGAGTCTTAGGTAGCAGCTTTGTGGAGTTAGCCAGGACGGGGGAGTCCCTGAAAGCCCCACTGCTCCTCCAGTGGGGCTGGGAGTCAAGAGACTATCCCTTTTACTCATAAGCAGATCGGTTTTCCTCTCCTGGTCTGGTGCCCTTCTCTGGAAATGGAGCAGGTCCTTCCAGCTCTTCCTTTCTGTCTGCACTGACCGTCTGAGGAACTGGATCTCATGAAGAGCTCTTGAAGAAATACAATCTTAGGTCAGTGCAGTCTTTCAGACTGCAATGGTTCAAATTTGGTGATTTTTTTCTTTTTACATAATTTGCATTGGAGAGTTGGGATGAATAAGGAAGAATATACCAACATGCCTGTCCCCAGTTAATTCGGCTCATGTGTGAGGCTGCTGCTCACCGCATGTGACCATGGACACATGTTTCTTTCACTTGGAGGCAGCATACCAAACTACAGATCCTGTTCTTTGGCCTTGGAATGGTATTTTGTATGTTTTTAAATGTGGCGCCTATAATCAAAAGCACTTTTCATAGGAAGAAAAGCAACGTTGCAGGGAGGGATCATTATTTCAGTGCCTTATTTGCTTTATCCTTGACGAGTTCCAGGCTGCAGTGGTATTAAGAAAAAAGAAGAAGAAGAAGAAAAGAAAAAGCTCCAATGGCAATTATTAACTTTTCTTCTAAGGTACTGGAGACCCTGGTACTTGAAAAAAAATGAAGTTTTGGTATAAGAAAAATTACTAGTTGTCTACTCCAGCATCTAGTCCATCCTTCCTCCATAGTAACTGAACCTTAATTTTCACCTGGACACATTGCTACCTGGACTAAAAAGATTTTCCAGTCTCCTGTAAGGCTTGGTGGCAATTTCTGGCCAATGAGAGATATAAATTAAACTACAGTATGCTGTAATTTAATAAAGCCTCCTTAAAGGAGAGGGATGACCCTTTTCTTCCTTCTTTCCTGCTTCCTGTTTCCTGGAATGCAGTTGCAATGCCTGGAATTCCAGCAGCCACGTTAGATTATACAATGGAAGCAAAGCATTGATGCTGCCAAAGCATGGTCTCAATGACCATGAAGCTGTCATCCCAGCCCATCTCCTTTTAGACAGAGACTTGAGGGGAAAATAAAGCCACTATTATTTTTTGTTTCATTTATGAAGCTGAAAAAAACACAGGTTTTAAAGTCAGACTGGGTGTGACATCCAGCTCTGCCTCTGGTTATTCATGACCTTGGCCAAGTTACCCTCTTGATTTTCAGTTTCTTCATTTGTAAATTAGAATAATAATCTCTACCTCACAGGCTATTCCTCAATATTAGAAATCATATTTAGAAGATGTCTTATTTAATACCTAGCACATTATAGGTGGTTAAAAGTGGTGGCTCCATGTGTGTATGCATGTGTGTCCATCTGGCCCAGACACGGTGCTATGCTCTGGGGGTATATAGATCAATATGGCATACCCCTGCTCTCACTTGCAGGCTTGGGGGAATATCTTAGTGTCATAGCTGGTGCTTGGTCATAAAGCATGTGCCTGTCTGCATGCCATGATGCAGGCTTAGGTGATCTTACTGTGCACATCAGAGATTAAAGGGTGCTCTCTTAGAGTGGGGCTCTTGTCCTTTGCTTATTCAGACTGGCCACTTGGCATTCCCTTCCCCCTCCTTTACTCCTCTGAAGCCTGCCTACTTTTATGGCCCATCGACATTCTCTCTCTTCCATGGAGCCATCTAAGCTAGTCCAGCCATTCCTTGACATTTTACTGAGTTTATCTCAGTCAAGACCACACAGTTCAGGGCTTACCATATTCTCTTACTAGGTGTGTGCATGTATGTGCATGCACATCCATGCGTGTGTGCAGACGTGAGGGCATGCTTGTACATGTACGTATGGACCCATCCTTTCCAGCTGGACTATAATCTTCTTGAAGACAGAGACCAGGTTTAGAATTCTTTTTATGTGGTATAATATATAGTAGGTGCTCAGTATTGTTGATGAGAAAGCCGAGTTTGGCAGGATGAGAACGTTTTTTTCCTGTGAGAGCTGTGTCAGGCGTGTGGTCCTTCTCCATTTCCTGTGGCTGCAGACCGTGTGAAGAGGCAGAAAGGGAAAACATGAGGAAGATGAGGGATGGCATGGCTCAGAGGTGAGCGCATCACCTGGCCCAGGCTCTGAGCCCAGTGGCGAGGGCAGCTTTGCCAGGATGACACAGGGGAGACTTTCTCCTCCCCAGGTGTGAACCTGATGATAAGAGACAGTTTCTCACCCTAAGGAAACCTCCACATAAAAGTTGTCTTCATCAAAACCCTCCCAGTGGCTGTAACATGTTGTTAGTCACATGTGATAATGGCCCAGGGGGAGCAGGTGTCAGACACCTAAGATGAACTCTCTTTCTATCAGGAGTGAACTCTTGAGATCCCATATAACCATATTTAGCTCTCCGAGGGTTATGACCCTCACTCTAGGAGCCACCCCTGACTCTTCTTGCCCCTTGTCACGCCCTCTCCTTGGCTAGCTCATAGCATCGCCTATCCTCAGGAGTTCCTGTGAGGATCAGGAGACAAGCTGCCTTGGACGGTTTCCAGTTCTAGAAATCCACCTTGGCTGATCTGATAATACATTGGGAAGATCTTGAAAAACACCAGACAGAATTATTCTTCCCCCTTCCCCGTGCCATTTTTATACTTGTATTTTTATAAATCCCACATTATTTTGACCTGGCTCAACTACTGCCATAGTCCACTCCTAATGACTTAGTAACCTGTGCTAATAAAAACCTGTTAGAGCTGTCAGAAGAAATGTGTATTATTTGGCTCCTCCTCATCCCTTGTCAGCGAGGTCTTTCTTGGGCTGCTGGGGTGCTCAGTGGAGGGGTACTTTAAGAGTACCCACTGTATGCCCCACATTAGGGTCCTCTCCCCACCCTCTCCATCTTCCTGTTTTCCAGAATTGTCTTTGTTTCCCTCCTTCCTTTCCTCTATGAAAGAATAGATATGATGTGCATGTGGGAGGCTGAGGCAGATAACCTGGGAGTTCTCTGTCAGCCTGAGAATCCTCATCTTCCTTATCTTGGTGTGGAGAGTTCTGCGCCTCCTCCAAAGGCAGCCCTAACCCATCAGTCAGCTGCCCTAGTCCCAGCTCCAGGGTTCCTGCTTCTGGTGTGAGTCCTCAGACCTCAGTGAGAGGGGAGATCAGAGTGAAGGCTGACACCCCTCCTAGTAGCTCATGTTCTTCTGTAATCATTGTGATTCTGAAGGTCTCTACATGAATCTGTGTAAGAATAAAGTAACTAGATCAGAAAGATTAATGCTGAAGGGAAAATGCAATTTTTGTAGGCATCTCTGAGAGTTAGTTTGTGACTCAAGACTGGGTGGCGGCAATCAAAGAACACATCTTGCTGCAGGAACACACCTGCATCTCCTATGGAAGAGGTTGAGAGAGATGCTGAGTGTCAAGGGGGCCCACACTGTTAAATAAACCCATACCTGGGTGTGACGGCCTACTGCAGACTTAGCAAGGTTCAAAAGAGGGAAGAACTTAAGTCATGTTGTGGAAATGTACCAAGGACTGCCTGTATAAACAAAGATATGATTTCTTAGGACAATTCATAAAGTAGGTACAGAAGCAAAATAGTCTTGTTTTCTGCTAGAAGTCTCATTCAGCTGCAAGCAGAGCATTGAAATATACTCTTGCCGTGGATTACTGGGAGTTCCAGCTCTGAAAAAGAAAGGGGAGCAACAATGGGTCCACCGTGCTAGACTCAATTCTGAGTAAAGAGGAAGAGCTGGTTGGAGTAAGGACATCATGGAAGAGAGCAGCCAGTCATCCTAGGGTTCCTACTTATAAAAGGGAAACCATTAAACAGAACACAGCCCATAGCTGTCAAGAAAGGATGTTACAGAAAGTGCAGAGAAGAGAATGGTCTTGTGATTCCATGAGTCTCTGAAAGGGACGATGTTTCTCAAGAGTAGAACAAGCAGAGGCTTGTGGTGGATGCTGAGACCCATGTTTTGCCTCCTGCACGGGGCAAGGAGAATAGGAAGAGAGAGAATGGCCTATAGGCTCAAAGCACTGCAGCAATACAATTACACAGGAATTGAACACATGCATTTACAGCATCTACCTGAATTAAAGGGTTAAAATCTATCTTGACCAATTTTATCATAAATAGTGAAAGACCTCCTGATATTTTCTTAGAGTTTTTGACAGTGATCTCAGTGAAATTACGGAATGAATACAGGGGCCAGAGAAGGCAAACATTTTGATTTTCTGAAGTCCAGAGGCTCTAGAAGAGTAAACTTGATATTACTCCCTGACAGACTCTTAGAATAGATTCCCTAAAAGATAGCATATGCGTGTTTTAGAAAGAAATCAGTAATTTTAGGAACACACTAAATTAACTAGATTTTCTTTAGTTGTGGGATTACTAGGCTTAGATCAAAACAATACCTAAGATAGTGTTGATTTCAGTACGGCATTTGGAATATCTATCATGATTTCTCTGTGGAAAAAAAATGTTGAAAATAAGTTTGTGATTGATTGGCCAACTCTGATCAAAGAATGTGGGTTAACAGATTGATTCAGTCTGGAGAGGGGCCTCCAGTACAATGCCATGGTGGCCAGGCCTAGTCAACATGTCTGCCGCTGAAACTGGAAAAAGGAAACACATTTGTTGAAGACGCAGAGTTGGGAGAGATGGCTAATGCCACAAGTAGAAAAAAAAAATATTTACAAGATCCATGCTGGCTTCTTACTTAACATGGCAGGAGACCAAACATGCTTGACATGCTTCCTAAGAACTTCCAAATAAAATACCCATAAACATACCAAAAAGTTTAAAATCGGCAATCGCATTATAAATTATGGAGTAGTCAAGAGCATACATCAAAGAACAAGTGGAATTCTTACCAGTGGGACTGGATGGCTTACGAGGCACATTCCTGGCCTGCATTCCACACATCTACCTATTGATAGCCCCCAAGGAACTGGATTGTTAAATAAGATGTAATTCAGATAGAAAAATACTGTAAAACATATTAAGATATGCAAGGCCTCAGAAAATAAACCATTCATATCCTCCCCCAGAGACAATGAATCAATTAATCCTTAATATTCAGGTGACTGAAATGAATCAAAATCAAGGACTCAAGGATAGTAAAAATGGACTAATGGCGAACTTGAAACCAATTAAATAGAGCTAGAGCATAATAATTAAGAGGATAGGCTCTAGGATCAGAGAGACCAGCAAATGAATCCTAGCTCTGCCACTTACTAATTGTGGGACTATGCAGGAGTTATTTAACCTCCGTGAATCCCATTGAGAAAGTGTTATTTCTATATAAATTAAGTAGAAATGTGGATAAAGTGCTTGATGCGGTTCCTGACATAGCAAGTGCCTAATAAATTTAGTTTTTATTGATCTTGCTAATATTATTAATAAAAACAACTTTGTTAACTGTGGTTACAAAATAGAAATTGGAATTAATTTTAAAAATATTATACTTTGAGGAACAATTGTATGATAAGAAACTGAGCATATAATACAAGACTAAATTAATGATGACAAGGAAATAGCGAGTGCTCAAACAAAGCAGGTATTACATGTATTTAAATTATATTAAATATACATGTCTTAATGAGGGGAGCCACGACAGAGTTTTGTTTTGGGCTTAAGTTATAGAAGTTTTTGTTGCATATGCATATAATAAGTGGAAAGGTCAAAAATCAGGGTTTTGTTTTTTTTTTAACTTTCAAAACACCAAGAGGCTAAAATATAGCCCATGAAACAAAAAATGAGAAAATAAATATACACAAAAATATCCAGAAGCATAAAACAAAATGGCAAAAGTAAGGTCAAACATATCAACTGTGGTAAAATATGTAAGTGGGTTAAATGTTCTTATTAAAAGTCTCAAACTCTCAAATCTAGATTAGAAAATAAAACCCAACCATATTCTTGTACAGACTCACTAAAGACAAATGATACAGAGAGTCTAAAAATAAAATTAATTAATGATTTAGAAAGCAGTCTAAAAGTAGATTTAATAAATATATCAAGGAGCTATTGCTATGAAATAAAATATTATGTGACCTCTGGAAAGTTTAGAAATAAAAAAGAAAAAGGAAGATAATAAGGAAGCATAATATATATATAGGAGATTCTAAGGTTAAGAGAATGGATGCTATTCATAGTTTGAAAAGCTAATAAATTTGAAAATCTCAATTGCAAGTTTATGGAAAATTAAAGTTTCAACTTTAGATCATTTGTTCCAAACACAGAAAAGGATTAAAATTAAAAATTTATAGGCAGATAGCCTCTCCTCTGCTGTCCTGCCCACTGCTCTCTTCTAGTGTATTCAATAAATTTCCATTTCCTTAAAAAAAAAATTTAGTAAAAGTAGCATTACCTTGACAAGATTGTCACACACAGAGAAAAAAAAATTAGAGCAATCTTACATATGTACACAGATGAAAAATAAATTGAATCCAGTGGATTCATAATTAGGTGGGATATATCCAATGAACTCAAGAACTATTTGATATTGGGAAAGTTATTACTTTAATATATCATACTAGTGAATCAATTAAAAAAATAACACATCATGCAATAAAATCCAATATCCATTTTAAATAAGCTCAGTATATACTGGCAGTAGAATGATACGTAACATGATTTAAAAAAATAGTATCTATATCAGAGGGGAGGGGGTGGGGGAATGGGATAGACTGGTGATGGGTAGTAAGGAGGGCACGTATTGCATGGAGCACTGGGTGTTATACGCAACTAATGAATCATCGAACTTTACATCAGAAACCAGGGGTGTATTTGTATGGCGACTAACAATATAATAAAAAAGATTTAAAAAAAAAAGAAAAACAAAAATAAATGACTTCTGAATACTTAAAAAAAATAGTATCTATCTCAAACCAACAATAAACGTTTAGTAATGAAAGCCTTGAGGCATTTTCTTTAAAATCAAGAACAAGAAAGGGATGCTAGAACCATTGCTAACTAACATTGTAAACAGTCTAGAGGATGCAACAAAGCAGGAAGTAGAAAGGAAGAGATAAAATGGTCCATATTTGCAACCAATATGATTATAGTCCTAGAAAAATCTAACTAAAAATGGTTAAGATTAATAAAAAACACAGGGACGTGGCTGGATATGACATAAATACTTTAAAAATCAGTAGCTTTTTTAAGTATCCAAAATTAAATACATGAAACTATATGACAAATTTAACTGAAAGACATAGAACATAGTTCGAATAAATGGAAACGGGAAGAGTGAACATTGTGGAGATGCCAGAACTTTTCAAATTAATTCATAACTTTAATTCCACTCAACAGCCCAGGATAGTTTTAGTGGGGGGAGTGGCAGGGGGAGTGGGAAGAAGGAGAGCACTTGACAAAAATAATTGTAGAGTTTATCTGGACCAATAAACAGGCTGAATGTACCAAGAAAAACATAGAGAACACTAGTGAGAACAGGATCTTTTCCTATGTAAGAAAATGTATTACTAGCATTAAATAGAATAGTATAGGTAAAGGAATCCACAGGTAGAGCAGTGAAACAAAACAGCTAGAAAATAAACTCTGGTAATATTTGCTGGTGTATAGAATAAAATGTTTGAAAAGAAATGTGTCCAAAATAACTTCATGAAATAGCATCATTTTCAAAGTGGAAGTCCAGAGCCCTAAAGTACTGCATCAGTTCAAAGGCAAAAGAGAAAACACACCTGTTGCATCTATAATGTAGCTCATACTGTATACTAGAAAACAAAATCTGTTTTCCCTTACAAAACCAGTTTAAAATTACCTCCAATTCACTTATGGTATAAAGAACCTTAAAATGTTTCTCAAAAAAGTGAAATTAGGGTGTGTCTTATTTAGGTGCAAATATGGCTCTTAAGAATCTACAAAAGATAAAGGAAGCAATAAAGTCTGCTGGGAAGGGGTGAGGTAAATGTGGTAGATAATCAAGTATTGGGGGGAAAAATAACTTTACTTATCTACCTTATATATTCAGCCAAAACAAATTAAACTATTTTAAAAAAGTTAAAAAATAACCAAAAAAATGGGGGCTATGAATATTTAATGGCTCTCATAATTAGAAGGGACTTTTTAAACATAAAAGTAACAGAAGAAAACACAAAGGGAAAGATTAAGAGATTCAGTGCATAAAAATATAAAACTTTTACACACAGAAAAATTAGGGAATTTTAAAACGCAAACACAAATTGGAAAATATTTCTTAAAATGACAGGATTAATATTTCTGTTAGATAAGGAGATCTGAGAAATCAGTAAGAGAAACACTTACATCCCTATTGAAAAATTGGGCAAAGGACATAAACAGATTCATTCACAAGAGGTTAAGTACATGTTGGTCAATATATACATATAAAATCAGCTTGACTAGTAAAAAAAATACAAATGAAAACAAGGTGCCATGTTTTTCTTATTGAATTGATGAAGATTTATTTTAAAACAAAGTGTATTAACCAAAGATTTGGTGAAATGGGCTATCATATACTATGGTAGAAATAGAAAAATTTATAACCTTTCTGGAAACAGTTTATACAAATTGTGCACAATTTGTGTATAAATTTATACAAATTGTATACAATTAATACAAATACATCTAAGTCTTCTTTGAAATGTTTCTACCCCTTCACTAATAATTTTCCTTTTAGGAATCTAGGCTAAGAAAATAATTAGGTAACAATTTATATTTATGTACAATGATGTTCATTGCAGCATTACATATAACAGCAAAAAGAAATTGGAAATAAGCTAACATCAAAGGGGAATATTTAAATAAATTGTGTTATAATTCATGTGACGAGCTAATAAAAATTATGTTTTTAAAGCTTACAAGTCAAAATGCTCATTGTACATTAATAGTAGGATATAAAACATATGGACAGCATAATAACAGAGATTAAAAGGAAAATAAATGTGCATAATTTCACATTTTCTATACCACACAAAAATAAATTCAACAATCTATGAATAAAAGTTCTAGACCACAACTAATGAGATAAATTTATTATTAGAAATGTAAAGTTCTGCACTCAAGCTCAAAAAACAGTATTTTCCCTGACTTAACTATTGTATTTATGGAAAAAAGCAGGGGCTTTAGTTGGCCCCACACTCGGTGATGTATTGTAACCAAAGCAGACCTGGGTTGCCTTGATGGTGGGCTGGGGTGTCCAGGAGGGGGAGACAACAGTCCCCTGTCCTCTGTACAGGTCAAAGCATGTCTTGAGCTTGGGCTGCCCCTGTTTCCAGGGGCCAAGGAGATGCCTCATCTCATCTTGGTCGCATTCAGTGAGGGCAACCAGAGAACCCATCTGGAAACCCTGTTATGTAAGGACCTGTGCAGGACCTAGGGATGTTTTGCCTAGAGAGGAGAATATTTAGGGGCAGTGTAACAGCTAATTTCAATTACATGAAAGGGTTGTCACAAGGAAGAAAAATTAGGCTAATCTGGAGGGGCTTCAGGAAGCAGAACTAGTTCTTGGGAAAGAGTGAAATGGAGACAGATTTGAGAACAATGTAAGGTATGAGTTATAACAATGAGGTATGTGAACACCTGGGAGCTAATCTTGAAAAACAGTAAGCTGTGGGGCACCTGGGTGGCTCAGCCGTTGGGCATCTGCCTTCGGCTCAGGTCATGGTCCCAGGGTCCTGGGATTGAGCCCCGCATCGAGCCCCATATCGGGCTCCCTGCTCAGTGGGAATCCTGCTTGTCCCTTTCCCACTTCCCTGCTTATGTTTCCTCTCTCACTGTCTCTCTCTCTGTGTCAAATAAATAAATAAAATCTTTCAAAAAAAAAAAAAGAGAGAGAGAGGGAGAGGGAGAAAGAAAACTGGTAAGCTGTCCAGGACAACAGGACTGAACAGCTCTCATTGAGGAGTGATCATGAAAGACTTCATTGAGCAGAAATTGGCCTAGAAGCCATTGAAAGACCCTTCCAGCTGTAAGAGTCTGTAATTTCATCAATGACTGACTAGAGGTCTAGTCTGATTCTGTTGGTCTGGGCTGGGGCCTTGGAGTGGGTATTTCCAACAAGCTTCCTGTGATGCTGATGCAGCTGGTCCAGGGACCACATTTTGAAAACCACCGCTTCAGGTCACTTGGAGTAACAAATCAGGAGGGTTTTTGGAGCCTATAGCCTAATGATATAAAAAGCCCAGCAGCAATATATGGCCTATGGGAGATACATGCTATGTGATAACTGACTCTCTTATCTACAACTCATGGACTGTATTGTTGAAATTTGTGGAATGAAATTACAGGCTGTTCAGAGGTCTGAATGGACCCACATTTGTGCCCTGGTGATAGGACAGCCCTATTACCAGGCCAAATAAATTGAGGTGGATCATTGAAAGCCTCTAAGGGAAGCAAGTGCTGCGATTTTCTTCTATTCTTCCATTTTTAGCTGCTCTGACGTGGTGGGGAAGTTCACTGTCATTTAGAAATTCAGGAAGGAACTATAGTAATGGTCTTGGGTTTTGGTATGGCTCACATTTAGCTTTTTTTGGATTTTGTCTTGTTGATTGGTTTTTTATTGTTTGTTGTTTTCTTGACCCTAGAAGAAAGCTTTCCTCAGTGAAACTTCTTGCTATGGTGACAGTATAGTTCATGACATAAAAAACCACAGATTGGCCCCCAAAGTTTGAGGGTGTCCCTGGTGTCTCTGAGTAATTCTAACGAGGATGCACACCTCTTGTGATTGTCTCCATTCAAAGTGAGCCTCATTTACTTGAGTTTACAGCTAATTCGTTTAGGAAGGAACAGCCTTCACACCCCCCCCCACTCCCCTGATGCTCTGTTCCCAAGCTTCTGATGTGGAGTGTGAGCAGACTAGCAGACTGTGAGCTTAACACACCTTGGAGTCAGTTGCCATGGCGCTGGGGAGGAATCTGGTTCCTATAGCAACATCAGGTTGACTCGGTGCACCTTATAGCACAGGCAGATCTTGAGCAGTGGCTTATTTGATCTCAAGTCAATCTGGGAGAGACGGGTGTATGTAGCACTGAAAAATGTCCCATTTCCCTACAACTTACCCAGTCCTTCCTGTCTGCTATCCTCACCTCTATATCATCAAAATTAAAAAATAATAATAATTTCATGTGCCCTTTCTTTAACCTATGATAATAAACAAAAGTATTACTTTAATACCTTCTTCAGATTAAGGTGTAGTTTAGAGGCTCAATTTCTATTTTCCCCCTTTCTAAAACCAGTCCACCCATTGGCATGCCTTGTCTCTAGCTCGGCCTGCCCAGCTAGTTAGGGGTTGAATGTTTTACTTACCAGCCCTCATTTTTATTTTCTCCTTTTTTTTCTGGTTAGTCTTCTCTAACTTCCTTCAGGCCCTGCCTTTCTTCTCTGGTGTGCTAGAATTTTCTGGTATTGGAATGTTGATTGCAATATTGAGGAAATTTGGCCATCGTTTTTGGTTATACTGAGGTTTTTATTGTAGTGGTGATCGTTGTTTTTACCCTTTTCTGCTTTCGTGTTATTTGTGGCTCCCATTGGGGCTTTCCTAAATTCTCCATGCCTTCCTAAGCCCTGGTTGTTTTCCTGTGACTGGAAACTGGGTGTTATTGTTTGTTCATTGACAACCATGCCACAGGCTGATGTGCCAGGTAGGCTGCCAGAACGTGGCCTTCCAGGCCGCCATCCCTCCACCTTTCACTGTACCATGTCCCAGACCCTGCACCATGCGGCCCCTTGGGGCCCTGGGCTGCCAGGTGGGAACCCAGCCAGGCATGGTTTTCCCATTACTGGGCCTTGACAGAAGGGCCAATGCTCCCCTGCTGCTCACACCCACGTCTAGCTCCCCACCTCCACTGTTTGTCTCCTCCTCTGTCCTCTCCAGATCGGGGTCCTTAGCCATTCATTCAGCAGCCAGAAAATACTAATAGAGCTAATAACCACAGCTGCAGGAATGACACACTAGCATTAGGTCCCGTCAGTGTCAGCCCTGTGGCATCCAACCAGCACAGTCAGGAAAGCAAACAATAAGGTTGAAAGTCATTGCTCTGTCTCCAAGGCTCATGTGCAGTAGAAGCTGGACTCCTGGAGTCCTGGGGGGCTCTACATCAGGGTCTGCGGCAACAGACAATCGGTCAGGAAGAATCATAAAGTGCTTTCATTGATAGTATGCGCTTTAATGTGTACAAAAACTTTTGGACATAAGATTACTATCCCATTTTTCAGATGGGGAAACTGAAATGGCAAAGGATAAGTGATTTATCAAAGGTTATCTGGCTAAGGAAGAGTCAGAGCTGGAGCATAAACCTGGGTCTGCAGCTCACTTCTCACACCTGCCCTTCTCTCCAGGCCACAGATGTGCTGAGCAGCCATGCAGGAAATAGCTCGGCCAAGCCGCGGCAGAAGAAGAGACAGTGTCTCCCCCTGCACCACCACGGCAGGCTGGGTTGGCTAGAGATATGTTGGGCACAGGCAGGGCCTGGCCTGGGGAGCTGCTGATGAAAATGATGGCTGGTGTCATGGCCTGGCTTGGGGTCTGGGCCTGCCTCCAGCTCCTGTGGGACCTTAAGCCAGAGCATCCGCCACAAGCAGACCCATCTTAGCTTTCTTACTACAAAATGAAAGAGTCCTTCATTTGTATCATTTGTATCACTGTATGATTTAGAAAGCTCTTTGTTGATGATCAGATGTTTTGTTTTTAAGGTATTTTCAGCTTCTCATCTATAGTCAATACTGAGTGTTCTCTTTGGCTCTGTCCAGGCCCCTGCTGTCTCTCCTCTCCACACATCACACCATAGGATGCTTTTTATTATTGTTATTATTATTAAGTTGAATCCTTGCCTTAGCATTTTTTTAATGGGTTAGGTAGGGACAGCGGCCTTCTGATAGTGGTGACCTAGTCAGTGCAGAGTCTTTAGCCCTGCTGCTGTTGTCCAGAGCTCATCAGTGACTCTCGGGCTGACTGCACTTGACAGCGGACGTGTTGGGCAGGCCACATGGATTGAGAACTCTTCTTCTCCAGGGGTGAAACCAGTCAGGATCTTCTCACGTGGGGGATTGTAAAAGGTTAAACCAACCTAGAAACTGTCAGAGAAGTGCCAAACCCCCAGCAGGCAAATGAGAAGGGGTGGGAAGTGCGTCAGGCGGGGCCCCATGTGGCCATCCTTTGCCCAGCACCTTGCCGGGCCCTGGCAGACTCACGGGCATTCCATAAATATGGGCTGAATTGCCACGATTCCTCAGGAGATAGGAGCAGCTGAGCTTAAGCTGAGTCTCTCTTTAAGCCTCAGCTTGGGGGCAATGGTATCTTTTTTGCTGGTAGAAAGCGTTCGGCCATCCAGGCTACACAGGATTAGAAATCTAGGGGGGAGCCCGCTCAGGACCTGCTGTGTGATGTTAGGCAAGTCATTGAACTCCAAGCCTTGGATTGTGACGACAAGCACCTCTTCCTCTCAGACTTGCTGCTGAGTCCTTACAAAATGCACCTGCACTTGGGGAGGGATGGGGGAAAGAGAAGAGGGGTCAGGCCTCACCCACCTTCCTACGCCCAGCACATGGCATAGTGCTGGTGCTTGCAGGTTCCCAACATGAAAAGGGTGGTTGGGTAGATGAATAGACAGGAGGACAGATGGACAAATAAATGAACAAGAAATATTCTGGGAGCTATGGAAGATAAACTGCACTTACTTGGAAGGGTTGTCCTGCCTTTCTGTAACAGGCCGAGGGCCAGTGCCCTGCTGTCGGTTTCTGCCCAGAGACGCCCTGAGGGGAAGCGTGGAGAGCTAGACCAACCCAGAAACACTCAGGCACAAAGCTTTTAACTGGGATTCTGCTGCTCGGGGCTGAGTGATACTATATCTGTCGCTAGAAGCGTATGTTCCAGGCACACCTTTCTGCCAGAAAACCCCAGCTCCAGCCTGCACAGCAGAGAAGGGTGGGAGGCGGTGGCACCCCCGAGAGTGTGGCGCACCAAGGCCCCACGCCGAGCACGCTCTGCTGCCTGCCTGCCTGGCTGGAGATGGATGACAGTAATCACAGAGACGATAATCTGGCCTTTTCTTCCAGGCCCACCTGCTGCTGCTGTTGTCACGTTCTCTGCCCTGCCACCATCCTCCGCAGTGGCGGGGCCGCATCTTGGCAGCCCTGGGGTAATAATTAGGGGTGGGACAGCTCCCCAGCTGGTGTGATATATTTGAGGAGGGGCCTGGGGAAGAGGGAATGGCTGGGACCCAGCCAACAAAAGGAGAAATTAAATGGGCTGTCCCGGGAACCCACAGTTAGCATTTAAACTCCAGCATGAGCTGTGGGTTTCACCCGAAAAGCAGGGCTCTGGCGACGGTTTGGGCTCCCCTCCTCCCCCATCCCCTCTGCTACTTGCGAGTACAATTTTTTCTGGCGAAGTTGGGGTGCCTCTCAGTAGAACCACTTAGATATGATGCTGTCAAGCCTAAGGCTCAGGGGCCAGGTCCTGGGGGCTCTTGAGGCATCCCATGCAGAGCGGGGTCAAAGTGACAGAAAACAACTGAGTGTGACTTCACCAATGTTACGGTGGCCCCTGACCCATTCACAGCCCTGATGGCAGCCCAGCCCTCAAGGGACTTAACTGTCTAGAACAGCCTCCTTTGCTGAGGGCCCTCCTTCCACATTCCACAGGCCATCAACATGGCGGTTGGACCCAAATTCAGAGGCAATTAGGATTTTGTATCATTTACTGTCAGTATCGTTCAAACTGCCATATTGGTTGTGGGGAGACGGCCAGGAGATACAGGTAAAGGACAGCCACAGAGACTGTGTACTCAGCATGTCTGTGTTCTTTATGTCACGTCAGCCACACCACCCGCTTACAAGATGGGCAGGATTATTTCCAGTGTACAGCTGAGTAAAGCAAGGGTCACCAACATTTCATGGCAGGCCCAAGTTCAAAACTAAGTGTGCCTGACTCCTAGACCTCTTTCCAGTTCTCAGTGCTGTCCAGAACATGGCCCAATATCTCCCTTAATAGAAGTATAGAATGCCACCACCTCTCCTGTGTGGAAAAACCCAGGGAAAGAAGGGGGTCCTGAGGCCTCCAGATAAGCTGCCTAGCCCAAGAGCTGAGTAAATGGGGCTTGCCAAGGGGCCCGGGGCTCTGGAGCCGGGAACAGGGTGGGGTAGGCTGAGAGCCCTCGGATAACTTCTAT
Source organism: Ailuropoda melanoleuca (assembly GCF_002007445.2). NCBI lineage: Eukaryota > Metazoa > Chordata > Mammalia > Carnivora > Ursidae > Ailuropoda > Ailuropoda melanoleuca. Next base: position 1,370,058 of record NC_048233.1, on the reverse strand, counting down.
TCAGCCAGGAGCTCATGGAAATCACCTGCCCTCCTTTGGACTTTAGCTTCTGCTTCTTCTGGAGATGATGATGACAAAAGAAATAATATAATTAATGATCCCAGGAGTTGATAAGTGCTTGGGAACAAGTGAAGCACTAGGTCTTGGGAATGGACGCCAGAGGTAGAAACAGCCTCAGAAACACAAGTTGCGAAAATAGAAACCGGCTTGCAGGGAGGGGTCTGGGTGTCCCAAGGGTTGCGTGGGCCCCCATGCGTGGGTGGCTGGAATGCACCATGCCCAGGTGAATGGCCAGATTTCGCAACCTCAGTGGCCTTTGCAACCCGCGGTTTTTTAACATGATTTGTCCCACAAAACCACCCATCTTCATCACCTGTGGCCCCTCAAAGCCATCAGACACAGGCACGTGTGTGCCAGCCCGTGTATATGGGGCTGTGCCCAGGGTGGGTGGTGGGAGCTGTCTGCCCTAGACGCGCAGTAGGGGGCCCGTTGCCTGTGGAGAATTTAAAAACGATAATAAAACTGAGAAAAATTTGGTTACTTTGTATGGCC